>NW_027397076.1:26567810-26615647 GCF_003265705.2 Callorhinus ursinus
GGAAGGAAGGAAGGAAGGAAGGAAGGAAGGAAGGAAGGAAGGAAGGATGGAAGGAAGGAAGGAAGGAGAAAAGATTTAAGAAAGAGGGCAAGTATAATTGAAGAATGGAACTATGAAAATTTCTCCTGAATCTCTGTTAGAAAAAGACATGATAATCTCATCTGTACCTGTGCAAACCTAAGTGTACCCTGCACAAACATTAGGGAGGTTAAACTGTTTAGATTCTGGTCACCTGACTGGCCTCAGAGCTTGCTGAAGCTTTAATGTCTGTATGATATAACTTTAAGGTTATTGTTTGAAAGAAATCCTCTCTTCCTATTACCCATAATTCAATTCCAAGCATGAGATGTTTGGAAATTCTATCAATCCATGGTGTTATTTTCATTATATCATTGATCATATCTTACCTGATTCCATCCTTTTTTATTTCATGCCCATAAATTCGAATTTCCTCTTGGTCTGAAAAGAACAAGCTGATTGACCGGTAACAGGAATACACTGAACCACGGCACTTAGGGCTATTATGAACCTTGAAGCGGGGGCGGGAGGGAAACAGAAAGCATAGGAACCAACAACAGATATGTAGGCCTTCACTTGATTTACCAAAGTCACAATGCCTGTCTACAGTTCTACAGCACTATTAGATCTATGACACTTTATAAAATAACAACTACATTTAGGATTTTCAAGAGAAAAAAAAGATTTAACAGAGAAATTGGACAACAAAATTAACTTTATAAAGTATAAATTAATTCAGCATATTTTTTAAATGAGCTGAACCTTTACATGTTGAGTGTCAACATTCTTTTTTTCTTTCAAGATTTTATTTAAATTCAAGTTAGTTCACATATAGTGTATTATTATTCGTTTCGGGGTAGAATTTAGTGATTCATCAGTTGCATACAATACCCAGTGTTCATGACATCAAGTGCCCTCCTTAATGTCCATCGCCCAATTACTCCATTCCTCCACCCACCTCCCCTCCAGTAACCCTGTTTGTTCCCTATGGTTAAGAGTCTCTTATGGTTTGCCTCCCTTTCTGTCTTTATCTTATCTTATTTTTCTTTCCCTTCCCATATGTTCATCTGTTTTGTCTCTTAAATTCCACATATGAGTGAAATCATTTGTCTTTTTCTGACTGACTTATTATTCTAAAGATACATGGTATGTACTGGAAAAAAATCAGTTCTGACAGGAAGACAGTAGAGCACCACAAAGAAACACATTTGTAGTTTTCATGTCCATGTCATGTTAGAGACTCATGAAATGGAGCTCTACACAGTGCAATACTTAAAGGTTGCAAAAGGGACTAATAACCTCTCTAGAAATAAAATTGCTCTAAAAATAAAATAATACTTTAGGGAAGACAAAGATTACTTCTCAAAACTTGATGGGAGAATTAGTTTACTGGAAAGAAGGAAAGAGAGGAAGGAAGGAAGGAAAGAAGGAAGAAAGGAAGGAAGGGAGGAAGGAAGAGAGAAAGAAAGAGAGAAAAAGAAAGAAAGGAAGAAAGAAAGAAAGAAAGAACAAACAAAGAAAACAAGAAGAGAAGGAAGGAGAAGAATGTTAGATTCTCTTACTCTATTCCAAAATTAATATCAAAGATTCAAAAAGTAAAGAAAGTATAAATATCTGACCATATTGAGAAGAAATTTATGGAGCTAGAGAGTTTGAAGAAAAAAATTAGTGATTGGAATATAGAAAATGTTGTAAACAAAAAATGGGATAATTGTTAACTCTATACAAATGCACAAAGAAGAGAAATAAAATCATAATAAACTATTGGGCTCAGCTCTAAATAATATTTATATGAATTCATATATATATAATATGTAAATGACAATAAGCCACACATCATTTAACCTAAGATGGTGATACAACCCTGTAAAAAGGAGGGAAGGAAAGAGTGTGTGTGTGTGTGTGTGTGTGTGTGTGTGTGTGTGTGTGTTAGGGGCAGGAAAGGTGATATAAGAAAGATGATTCCATCTTCCAAAGCAGGAAATGATTAAGGCTTAACTTTGAAAGATAAAGAAATAATAGCATATTTTGGCATGTAATATAAAAGCCAGAAGAAACAGCTTAAAGAGCTGAAGTAATTGCTTTTGGGGAACCAGACTGTAGCTAGGCTTGGGAATGAAGGCAAGCAGGGGCTACATTTTTGCTTCAGATGCCTTAGATGAATTTTTTAAACTATGTACATGTATTATTTTTATAAAAGTAAAATTAAATTTAAAAAGAAAAAGAAAATGATCAGGCATATAAAAAGGATATATGCATAAAGACGTTGATCAATGTGTCTATTAAAATACTGAAAATATTTTTTAAAATCTAAATTTCTAAAACAGGGCGTAAGTAAATAATCTGAATATCCCATAACCTGGAACAAATACAGCTAACAAGATTTTGGTTTTTCAAGAATATTTGTCATGGAAGAAAGTTCTTGACATAATTACCAAGTGAAAATCTAAGATAGAAAATTATACACAGTATGATTTCAAGATTATAAATGTGTTTAAAATTCAGAGGGAAAAAAAGAGTAGAAGGAAAATATGTGAAGCCATTAGCAGTGGTAACTCCTTTTTTTTAATTTTTATTTAAATTCTAGTTAGTTAACATATGTGGTAATATTGGTTTTAGGAGTAGAATTTAGTGATTCATCACTTTCATACCACACCCAGTGCTCGCCATGACAAGTGCCCACCTTCATAGCCATCACCCATCTAGCCCATCCCCCATCCCCCTCCATCAACCCTCAGTTTGTTCTCTAACCTTAAGAGTCTATTATGGTTTGCTTCCTTCTCTCTTTTTTTCCCTTCCCATATGTTCATCTGTCTGTTTCTCAAATTCCACATATGAGTGAAATCATGTGGTATTTGTCTTTGACTTACTTTGCTTAGCATTATACTCTCTAGCTCTACCCATGTCATTGCAAATGGCAAGATCTCATTCTTTTTGATGACTGAGTAATATTCTGGAAAATTAAGGGTTTTCCAGTATGGAGCGTCCTCAAAAAGTTAAAAATAGAACTACCCTATGACCCAGCAATTGCACTACTAGGTATTTACCCAAAGGATAAAAACATACAGATTTGAAGGGACACATGCACCCTGATATTTAGAGCAGCATTATCAACAATAGCCAAAGGCCGGAGAGAGCCCAAAGGTCCATCGACTGCAGTCAGTATCACAGTAGTTCTAACACTATTTTTATAGACTTCTCCGAAATTTTCAAATTTTCTACAAGAAAAGTGAACTACTTCTATAATCAGGGGAAAGATGACATTTAAAGCAAATGGATTTGTTGCCTAGAAAGAAAATTCCACCAGCCAAAACAGAGCCAAGTAGAAACAAAATTAGCTCTGGGAGCACAGTTCAGCATTGTGTGCTATTATCAAAGGATAGATTATCTAGTTGACACTTTATTCTTCACAAGGGTGAGGCCCTGGACAAGAACATTTCAATGAGGGAGTCAGAAGGTGTTTGAGTGATAAACCCAGTGAGAGAGTGGTGGAGTAACAGACAATAAGGCACTGAAAACAGGAGACCTGTGAATACTGAAGATGCATGCCACTAACTTCCCCATCTAAAGAGACAGAGGATTTTTTATCCTTATGCTCCACAAGTTAACTTTCAATAGACCTCATTTCCTTTCTGGGTCACAAGACTTTTGATGCTCTTAAAAAGCTTCAAGGCCTACTTTTTAAGATTTGCACCACCTAGGGGAAGAGAATTTAGGCAACTCCAATTTAAGTTAGAAGGGAAAAAGAAAACAGAGGTTCAAACAAATGATGCCTATGGAGAGTTATAGCTTTTGAAAAGGATAGCACAGCCGTTTCCTGACTGCTTGGAGATAGCTGGAAAGTCAGGGGAAGAGAGCGAGACAGGGAAAGAGGTCCCTGACTTTTTTTATTTCAAGTAGAGCCACTCTGCAGCTTGCATTCTGAGCTGTCTCTTAGGAATTCTTCCAAATCAAGAATTCAGTTAAACACTAACCCTCTGAGCTCAAATATATAGTATGAACCGACCTAGTAAGTAGCTGCCTGTCTCTATGTCCTCGGGCCTTGCTTCTGTGATCCGTTTCCTGAATGCCAGCCTCTGATTCACACTAAGGGGTGCCTTCAAAAAAAATTAATCCAGGGGTACATTACAATGGTAGCGTCAGGAAGGAAATGTGTATGCGCAATTTGGTTAGCACCCAAACCCACTCCCTCTTCAAAATATTCAAATAAAATCTGAAGAATGGGGATATCAACTGGAGTTGATATTATGACATCCGTGATATAGACATTCTGCATTGTCTGTAACTCTCTCCCAGTCCAAAGCTCCATCTCAATAGAATAGACTCAATTTAGCTACGAATTGGGTCCATCCCATTAAGAACCAATCCTTCTTCCCTAGTCAGAGCCTCAAGTATTCGTGCTATGATTATTATGTATTTTCCATCATTTATCCAGTCCTTTAAAAATACAGACTTTGCCAGGAAAAAAAAATCTTTACGTTAATTATGCCCTAGGATCACCTACCCATACAGTGTAGTGAGGCTCCAAATTACCACAGTCTTTTGCAAAAATGTAAGAACAGTTTCCTGGGAAATAATAGTAAATGCCATCAAAAGTTTCAAAGTGGTACTGTCCCCACGTTTTGCAAATCCCATCTCTGCCATGGCCCATGTTTGGCACTGAAAAGAAATAGGATAAGATTTAGTAGAATCAAAGAAGTAATGCCCTGTTTCTGGCAAAGTAGGTGATTCTCATTTTCATTAAAATAAATATTTTCTTCTTTAATCGTCAATATCACAGAAAGAAATAACTAAATAAAATTATGAGCTGCTCTCAAAACTATTAAACTCTCCTAAAGGAAAACATGGTCTCCAAGTTGTTTTGAAGAAAGGTTTTATGTTAGATACTTCCTTAAATTTTGCTTCCAAAGGAAGACTGGAAGAAGAGAATAGTAAGGAAAATGATACAGTAAAAGAAGGTAATAGTGATAAAACAAACACAATGGCTCAGAAAAGAAAGAAATGTTACCACTGAGGGCCCTAAAAATTTGCATAAGCAGCACTAGAGTGTTCCAGACTCAGCAATTCTTTCAAAAATATCTTAAGAGTGTCCACAGAGAAAAATAACCACTGGCAAAAGAAAGATCATGTTTATGTCTGAGAGCTCGGGATGGAGAGCATTAGTCATCCGAAGTATGCTGGAATTTAGGAATTCATAGCGTTAAACTGGCCAAATTTCAAGCAATAGTCATCTTAAATCGTACAACTTCATCTCCTATTGTCTTCATGACTACCTCCCTTCTTCCTTTTGCGGATAACCCTCTATTCTATTTTGATTTTCTAGACCCTTCCCTTTAGAATAATATGGAAATCAATGACCTTTACTGAACACGCAATGTAAAACATTTTAATGAATGCTACAGGGAGCACAGAGATAAGGCACAAACATTGTCTTTTCTTTGTAATTTTACCTAAATTTTTTAGCCTTGACCAACGTTGCCCTTTTCAGGAAAAAACAGAGTGACTCTTTAGTCGATCTTCTCTGACAGTGAGCCCTACCGCCATTGCAGATTTTCACAGAATCTTGTATTTTCCTTTATAGCATGTGGTACAAGTATAACTAATGTATATCCCTTGTGCATTGGTCCCTTCCTCTAGACTGTAACCTCCCAGAGGGCAGAAATATGTCCATATTATTCACTATTGTATCCCCAGTGCCAGGCCTGGGATTTAGTAGATATTCCATAAATACTTATTAAACAAATTAATATTTATCCTTATTGATGTAGGAACCTATCCTAGGCACTGTGGATAAAAATATTTTTAAAGAGCCCTCTGCCTTTTAAGAGCTCTCAAAACTGTTTCTATTTTATGTACAGAATGTCTAATTAATTCAAAGTCAAAAAGAATGAGTGGCTCCAAATAGCAAATCTAATTTATAAAACAAAAACAGAAATGAATAAGAACTTGGGTTTAATGGTCTGATGTTGTCCATCCAGGAAGTGGAAAAAAACACTTGAGGGAGTAGTGGAGATTAGTGAGAAGGGAAAGTGGACTTGTACATTTTCTTTTACATTGTTTCTAAATTATAGGAATGAATTACAGACACTGGAGTTAATACACAATATGATTACCCCAACTCCCAGGGCATGAACACTGATATAGCCAATTACAGCTTAAAGTTCTCCTTGACTTATAATTTCTCTCAAGTATCCCTGAAACTTACCAATCTGGCACCGTGTCCCAAGTGCCTGAAATATTTGACAGTCACATGTACCGGTCTTAGAACAGAAAGCTCCGTTAAGGCATTCATGAGGACAAGAACCTGAAGGACAAAAAAGATAAGTTATCTTCTGGTGGGCATCAGTTCTTGTAAACATAACATGTCAAGATTTAGCTTGGACTAACCATAACCATTATTAATTCAAACAGAACCCTGGGCTTCTTGCCTTGATGAGCTAAAGAATTAAGCTCGTCAAGTCTCTATCTAGTTCATTTCATTATGTGTGCTGTGAAACAAGAAAGACAGGCTTTCACATCTCAAACTACCCTGAGAGCAAAGGTTAGCTTCCTTCAAGCAATTGAAAGGTCAAGTTCCCATGTAAGGAATCCCTGTCCCAGATGATGAGAACCAGAAATGCACAAGCTGCAGAAGATTCCGTTGATGGAGTTTGGCCCCAGCTGCACGTCCAAAGGGTTCCATCTCCAGGAAGGAGCATTGTATTAAAAAATAGTGTCCATCATTAGCTTGAGGAATCAGGCAAAGTATAAAAAAACCCAAAAGGAAACTCTCATTTTTGAAGAGAAGAATTAAACATTTCACTCAAAGTATGTGTGTTAATTAATCTTCAGGCTCAGTTACAAATAATACATTCTTTCTGACCCATACTTAATTTTAATGGGGTCTAAACCAAAGTCATGGCTGGCCATCACCAAAAATATTCTTTTTTGTGGAAAGAAACATTGTCCCAAAAGATTCTGTTGAAAAGAGAAAGCAAGAAACTATGAGCTCCTGAGTGAGTTTTGAAAATGCAAATGAATCACAGTGAAAATTTTTCCTCTAATAAGGAGAGAGGACAAGGAGCACTTGGCAAATTTCAAGCAGGAAGAATTTAAGTAACACATCAAGAGAATAAGAGCACATCTCTGAGTCACCATAAAGTAGTATCTCTCTGGAATATGCTAAGGTCCTGGGAGGTAGTTAACTAAGTGCGATGATTTAACCACAATTCTGCCCAAGTCGAGAATCAGAAAACCCTATTGTCCTTCTACCTTTAAGATCCATTGAGCTAAAATACCTCTCTACATTTAAAGACCTACAGCTCCCTAAGTAATCTTAACTGAGGAAAAATGAGCTGTTTCAATTATGATTATCAATACAGGTAAAAACTTACATTTTTCACAAATTTAAACGCAGTTTTTTCCCCTTTAAATCTTATCTTAGATCACAATCTTACATTTTTATAATAAATAAATATCTAATAAATAAATAAATATCTAAACACCTAAACAAACACATGTATCTCCTTCAAAAATTTATTTATAGCCCTGTTTATTCTCCTGAAAACAAGTATCAAGCCAAAACTAGCCAAGAATTGCTGTTATTTTAAGTAAAATGAAAAATCTGAGTTAAAGTTTAAACTCTCATCAGCATTCTGTTTAATGAACATGGGAAATGGGTAAGCAAAAATAAGGATGCCGAGGAATCAAGGAGCCAGTTAATGACTCAGAAAAAAACTTGTCTGATACCCAGTGAGAGTTCTTCCTGATCACGTAATCATCAGCCTAGTCTAATTGTTTAACCCTGCTTATTTCCAAACGTAATTCAAATTTCTACATGAAGTGAACTTAACTATTACTATTATTACCACCCTGGCTCAGTTTCCTCCTTGCATTAAATGGCAATAGTTAATTCAATATATCCCTCAAAGGGGACTTTGAAGAAAGCCAATACAAAAGCGAAGGTGTGACACCGACCTTTTATTTTGCTCTCACCCCAGTTAATAGCTTCATGGAAGAAATATCTTGGAGACGTTGCTTCCAACTTTGAAAGACAGAAATAAGAATTCAAGACAGTTAAATTATTTAATTCAAGCCCCACATGCACATCAGGAAGTCTGGGAAATTGTTACAGATACAGAAATTATAAAGTGCTGACTCTATTTCATTGGCTTCTGGAGACAATCTCAATGTGGCTCCCAGAGGAGCCCTTTGTGGTTAGAGGACTTGACCTCCAGGTTTGGTTTTGCCTCTTACCTGACTTTGACGAGTCTTTATCCTCTCTGAGCTCATTCTTCTCCTGCCTTTCTGTCCTCCTTGAAGAAGAACGTGGGTGGGGTCTAATCTTTGCATTACCTGACTGCTTTGCCTCCCGAAGAAGCTCTACTCTGGTATTTCCAAGCACAGATGGGTCTGGAGAAAATGCACGGGGCTGATGGACCAACAGTCAGGGACGTCCACACTGCCTATGGAGGCATCTATGAGGATACAATCCACAGAAGCTTCTGCTGCTGCAGTGTGAGTGTGTCCCCTTCAGTCTCCAAAGAACTGACACTTTGAAGTTCATAGAACATTCAAATATATCTTTTTATAGACTCCCCACTTCTTCAGGGTAATGGTTAAGAGTATGAATTATGGAATCGGACAGACCTGGATGAGAGTCCTGATTCTTCCAGTCCATACTCTTAGGCAAGTTTCCTAACCTCTTAAACAATAACAACAACAAAATTTCCTAACCTCTTAGTGCCTTCTTTCTCTTGTCTGTAAAATGGGAATGATGGTATCTACTTAATCGTGCAGTTATGAAAATAAATTAAAATGATGTATGTAAAAATTCCAGCATAGTGCCTCACACATGAAGAATTAGCAATAAAGAGATTTATATTAATCTAAGCAACCCCGATAAACCTTAAGATTTCTGGAGGTCAATATAGCTTAGTAGCAAATAATTGTGGATTACTAAACCTAATCGATTAAGGATTTTGATTCAAACTCATTGACTATTTAGGGTATGGTCTGAAGCAATGTCCTTTCAAATACCATTTCTATGTTCACCAGAAGAACACACACTCCCAAAATCTGCCACATAATTGTCAAATTGAGTACCAGGTGTTGTTAGAAAAACTGGAAAGGGTGAAGAACAAGAAGAAAGGGGTGATAGGGAATGTGACTTCAGGTACAAAGTCCTACCTCAATGGATCCTGGTCTCCTTCCCACACAGAGTTTTATTTTGGCATTTCCCAATGAAGTACTTTTTCTTTTAATAGCCAAAGTTGCCCCATGTCAAAGAAGAGCACTCCCACGCTCTCTCTCAACTTCAACACTCCTTTCTAAACTCCTTGCTCAACACTATGCCTCCAGGTTCACTGTTTCCTGTTCTCATTCCTCCCAGGTTTCATCCGCACTGCTCGATCTCCCCTTTCTGCCTCTGCCACCGTCTTCAAATTAAGTTAAACTCACAACAGTCTCTGACTTTGATTCCCCCAAAACAGCAAATCTTATCCTGTCTGTAGCCATCTTGTTTCCAACTGCCTACCTCTAGCACAGCCACCAATATTCCTGGGCACCAAAATCTGACTTCAGCTCCAGCAAATTATCTGTGATGCTCACAAAAATTGTATAGAGGCTTCAACTCTGCTTCATACAGGCTTATAACCTTGAACAAATTATTTAACCTGCATAACCTAGGTTTCCCAATCTATAAAACGGAATAAAAGTAGAATTGTATTCAGTGAAATGGGGTAAGTGAAGCCCCAAGAGTAGAGCCAGGCACAAGGGTTGTAAATATGTTACCTATTTTTATTATTGGGCAAAAACTGAATACATCAGACAAGAATAGACCAAGGCTAGAATATATCAATTTTTTTGGCTCCATATCCTCTCACCCAACTCAGGCTACACCTCCACGGAAATGACAAGTGCTCAACACACCAGCCTTCTGGCCACAGAAGCATCCTAGTTGCCTCAGCATCCTAATGACCACATGTTCCGTGCATCATTCAACATTTCACCAATGCTAAGACAAGACCCACATATAGCTTTTACTTTTTTAACCAACCTGAACTCAGAATGGCATCTTACATTTATAATTGGGAGCACTTTTTTTATTGTTATGTTAATCACCATATATTACATCATTAGTTTTTGGTGCAGTGTTCCATGATTCATTGTTTGTTCATAACACCCAGGGGAGCACTTTTATTTTTGAGTCCTATAAATAATTGCAAATAATTGATGGCATCTTAGATTCCATGAACAAGTTATACAGAAATGACTTCTTTTCCGGCCTACCCTCACGAAGCATTAAGTATCTAGACAATAAGCACCGCTATTCATTTTATGTCTCTAGCATGGTCTCTTGAATGTCGCCAACAAATATCAACTGAACTGAATTTAGGCATTATTCAAATAGGAATGATCTGCCTGCCAAGCCTGTTTAGAACCATGACTATAAAAGATTCTGTTGAATCTCCCTCTACATTCTCTCAGCCCACCTGCATCTGGGTTTCTGTGCACATCAAGACCCTTCAACTTCACACACTGGCTTCTTTCTGTCTCTGCCTCAGTGCAGAATCCAAGCAGGAGAGACCACAGAAAATGCCTTCATGGGGATAGAAGGCCCCCCAGAGGCCACCCTCAGCCAACGAGAGACGGGAATCAGTAGATAAGTACCCCAACTTCCCCCCATCCCTTGGAGAAACAATTCTACAACTCATTCTACACGGCTCCTCAGGGGGACCCCACCAAGCCTAAGCCCCAGAAGCCCCTCCTTAACATACTCTATAAGATTCACTCCCCTCCTGATATCACTTTTCTCTCTTCCCCCCTTGTGCACTTCCCCCACATAAATTGGCTGCACCTAAGTCTGTCTCAGCACCTGCTTTCAGGAGACAAATTTTGAAATGTAACACAAATGCAAAAGAATTCCAGGCAGCGGGTGCATACATTCACAACCGATAAAAGATGCCAGCCAATTCTTCCTCCTTGCTGCTAACGTCTCCACAGGACGGTGAGGAGCACAGAGAACCATCTTTGGATGAGAAATCATTGTGGCACACAAATACACCACTGACAGGAGTCCGTGTCTCCCCTTTCCTGGCTCATTGTTCATCTCATTGCCAACATATTTCTGAATCCTTACTTGCACGGATAATCTACCCATCAATGCTCCGTCTTCCTAGAGCAGGAGTTGTGAGTCAGTGGACAAGAATTCCCTTACAACAGATGAAATTCCAATCCTAAACAGTGCAATGCGTGATTATGACCTCACTGTCCTTCTTTTTCAGCGTTTCTTCTTCTTCTTTTTTTTAATGGGTTACTTCTTTTTTTTTAAGATTTTTATTTATTTATTGAGAGAGATAATGATAGAGAGCATGAGAGGGGGGAGAGACAGAGGGAGAAGCAGACTCCCCGCTGAGAAGGGAGCCCGATGTGGGACTCGATCCCGGGACTCCAGGATCATGACCTGAGCCAAAGGCAGTCGCTTAAACAACTGAGCCACCCAGGTGCCCTCAGCATTTCTTCTTTTTAAAACCTGTTCAGATGTTACATAATGTTGATGCATGTTCTCTCGCTGCAGGACATAGAAGAGCAGGTATAGGTGGCTGCTCTTCATTCTCTCTAAAAGGGAAGTCAGGACAAGGTAAGTGTGTTCCTTATTTACTAACCAAAGGTAACTCCTCTGGGGTAAACTAGACAAACTCTAGAAATATCTAAATGGACAACAGTATAACCCCGTCCAGAGGTCACTTCATATGACAACTTTGGGGTGTATTTCACAGATTTTTGACACTGGTGGGTTCATCAAAATGCAGTTTTTTCAAAATTGGATTTTCTACTGAGTCATGCTGATGTCTTTTTGTGGTTAACATGGTCAACTGACAAACATAGTTAAATTTCTCAGAGAAAAGCCATTTTAACCACTTCACATGATACATAAGTACTTCAGTACACAAAACATTCTTTTTAAGGAAAAAAAAGTGTTTCCATTCCAATCTTTTGTCCATTTAAGTACAAAAAAAAAAGATTTCTATTTTGAATAAGAATAAATTAGTTCTGTCCTCTAAATTGTCAAATCCATCTTCAGTTCTCTTTAACACCAAAAAATATAAAAATTCAGGCATTTACCAGAAAATACTAGAAGAATTGATTGCAATTCAGGATTTGACAAAGGCCTCCTTGAATACATAAGCCGTTTGCTTTATAAATACCCAAATCACATTACTTTCCCATACATGCCTTTAAGTTAGGATGCTCTATTTTCCCAGCTATCTTTTACAGAGAAATATTTTTTAACCCACCTCTTTGGACATTCCAATCAGAATTTAAAAATATTGCAATTATCTTATCCAACATCCCTTATATAAGGGGACCTGGGCAAAAGGGCCTTCTCAGATTCAGGGCTACACGTCTCTCCAAAAATAAAGGTTACCTCTCCAGAAGTGTCTGTCATTGAGATTTGTCAGACACTATCGAAGCTGTCTATCAGAACACCAGGTCACCTCTAATGTCCTTTTCCAACACGTATACCTTTCTCTGCCCCTGCTTACTTGTGTTTGTTCGACTGTCATTGCTCTGATCGTGCACTTCATTTTTAAACCAATTAAAAATTTCTGGCAAGTAGATGAGATTATATCTCCCACACGTGCTGTGAGCCTATCGGTAGGTAACTGAGGTGAACAGCAAAAAAACACTTGAGTGAACAAGTCAATGTGAACTAAGCATGAATTTGAGGGTTACAGAAAAGCAGTAGAGAAGTTACTCTGCCTCTTCTCTGTCCTGTCTTGTTTTTAGCATTTTATTCCCCTTCACAAAGGTCTCATTGTTGAAGTGACAGCAGAGTCCCAAAGCAGAGTGGATTATTTCTCTGCCTCTCTCCATCGGACGCATAACCTACCTGTGCTGCTAAAAGAGCTCTTTTCTGTCGATTTTCATTAAACCCGTTTCTGGAAGAAAACAAAAAGAACTTGTATAGTCAAAGGCCCCTAGGCAACCTGAACAAGCCTTTCCCAGGAGAGAGCTGATGTTTTCCTCCTGATTTCCATCACTTTATCAAAGAGGTCTTTCTTGGTTTAACATTTAAAAGGTCCCCCTCCCCTCTTGGAGGGGTTAGATTTGGGTGGTGGTGATGTCTCATTTTACAAAATTCAAGAGTGTCCCGGGATCTCTCCAATCTCTGATGTGAACTGAATTTTCGGAAGGAATTTCAAGATAGAGAAATAAACAAAATCATGTAATATTGTGGCACTGACACACACGATATTTTCTCCATATGACTTCATAAAACTGGTCAGGTAAGTATTCACCAAGAGCACATTCACTTTTTCCAAACATAATATTTCTCTCCCTTTCCGTGTCATAAAGCACAGATTAATGTTAATGTGAATAAGGACATCAAATTGTGATCTCTCAAAATCAAATGATGAATAGAATTCCTCTTTTCATTAAGCAGATCGGTTTAGTACGAAAATGATTTTCATTAGTTAGTGCTAGAACAATTTTATTGTTTTTATCACTAAATATTTCTTTACTCCATGTTAAGATATAGCACATCTATAATCAATGACGTATGTTAATAATAACAGCAGAAAAGGGGAAATTACCCAACATAACCTCTTTATAAACCACTGAAGTGAAAGTAATATTTCTTTAGTATCTATAGTCATTGGACACCACTAAGAACTCATAATTAAAATGAAAAGAAAGAACTTTCTTCATAAAGAGGGAAATGAATGGCTGATATTTTTAATTTGTAGAACTGTTTTTAAAGAACCCATCTCATGCCCTTACTTTATAAAATATCAAATTTATTTTTTTTCAAAAGCAGATACATTTATCCTCTGAGCTATGCTCATTCCCACTAGCCTTATGTTTTAGAGGACAGAAAGAATGAGAAATACTCACTTTGATACTTTCGTCAAGATGGATGATGCACAAATATATCCTGCCAGAGATAAATATACACAGATAAGAATGGGAAAAAAATTATCCAAATATCTTGGTCCCATGTTCTGGTTATTAAACAGATCATTTTAACGTAAATTCTAAAACTTAGACTGAGTTTTGCTGTGAGTTAGTTTGCGTTTTCTAGTGGATTTTGAGCAGCCAATTCCCTGTGAGACATTAGTGGGACTGTTAATCTGGATAGAAGGAACAGTGTACCTAGATTCATAGAGACATAATACAGTGGAAGGATTAGAGTCAGAGATCCAAGTTTTAGTCTTTGTCCTGCCACTTAGTAAATGCCAAGCTTAAGCAAGCTAGCAAACACATCAAAAAAAAATGATGGTATTAGACAAATGCATCTTGAAAGTCCCCTCCAGCTCTCAATACTCTATGACATTTTCTCCTTGGAATTTCAATCACTACAAGGATTGGAAGATAGGGTCCATGACCTCGCTAGTCTTACATTTCAGTAATTTCTCCCACTTCCCCTACAAGCTCCAAAATATACAGCTCTTTTCAGGGATTAAATTTTACCAAGTAAATGTAAATAAATGCTTTCCTCATGAGAGTATTTTATAAACATTAACTTAGAAATAGAATTGCCATAAAAATAATTGAAAATAATTCGTGGCCCTAAATGATAAAGTCCTTCTTACAAACAACTTTTTACCATTCTTTGGGTTGACGGCATGAAGAAAGTTTAAGTACTCAATTTTTCTTAATTTATTATAAAATTCAAATGTTTAAGTTATACAGAAAAATATTTTAAATCATCTTTTAGAAAAGAAAAAATTAGAATCAGAATTTCTTCCAGTATAGTTGCCTATCATGATAAAAGCCTAATTTTAATATTTGAAGAAAAGACTCAAAAAATTAAAACCAAAGTCCCAAATTATCTACATTACTAAGAATTTTCAAAAAGGTGGTCCGGGTGTCGTTTAGTATATATCCATTCTAATGACTCCAAAGTGCTGTTCCCATCAGCTGCAGGAGAGACTAAAGCACAATAAAATAAGGTAAAAATTTCATATAAGTTCTTACCTTGTAATGAAAACAGTATATGAAGCAAGAATAGTCTCCGAGGTATCATTAAATTGAGTTTCCTCACAATGTTCATTTCAGTGGAGCCTTTCTCCCTGAAATGCAACCAAATTGTTGGTCTTTACTATTATGGCATCTTAGAACTATGCGTATGTGTAGAGTGCTCAAATTCTTATAAATATAACTTTGTAATAAGGTAATTCAAAAAGAAATTCCAGTCTTTCTAACTACCTACAGCATCTGAAGCTTTAGAGCTTGCCAGCAAGCCTTTGGCTGAGTGTCTCATTAGTGATGCGTGGCCGCTGCTTACCTAAGCCCGTATTAGTTACACCCTACCCCACTCCTGCACATCACACACCTTTTTAGGCTATATTAGCCCTTTACAACTTCTAGAGACAGCAGCACCAAAAATACAAAAAGCCTGTTAGCTCCTGATGTCTCAGAAGATAACCAGTATTCCTAATTGTTGGTCTATTATCTGTGTTTTATTTTAAAATAATTACCTGTCCTTTGAAAAAAAGGTGAAATAAAATCCTATCAATCATTTTTCAAATGTCTAGATGTTCTCGTAACTTTTTCTTTAGAAATTAAAAGTAAACTAAAATTATTTTATGCATATATTTTCAACTCAAGTCCCATTACAATGTAGTTTAAGTTGACATATTCCTGTGCCCACACATCTTCCTGTTAAACATTCTGCCACACAAGTAGTAAATAACACAAGAAGATGATATTCTAATATCTGACTTTACAAAGAAATTAAAGTAACTCACACAGCCCTGAAGACCCTCCCTTCACACCCCATTTTTCCATCCACTATGATGGGTACCTAATGAGACAACAAAGGAGGACTTCTTATTCCAGCAGGAAGCATACTCTTCTCTGGAAGTGATGGACTGACTACCTGGATGGGAATCACAGAACAGCTCTAATATTTCCTAATGAACCTTAAAGAGATGATCTGAGCCCCATAAATGAGTGAAAGCCATGCTTATACAAGGGGAGCACATTCCTTATAGCGGATTCCATCCATTACCTGCACTATTATAATGCTCGTTTACCGGATGGGGACGCAGTAGTAAAGAATGTCTAATACACGGGAAATACCTTTGAGACAGAAAAACAGAGCAGTTAGTTCTTGACATCTTATTGTACTCAGACACCTCTTCTGCAAAGAATTTTCATTCTCCTGTGAAGTAGCCTTGATATCCTATTATACTGCATGCCTAGTATCTGTTATATAAACAGTTCCTTGCCTGTGTCCCAAATTCAATGATCTTTCACTCTTGTTCTAAATGATCTTAACTCATTTCCACTGCCTACATGATTGCTAATTTCATGAGTGAAGAGAAGATGTTTGCTTATAAGTTCATGTTTTTAGCATGAAAACACATTATAATTTGTTAAAATTATAAGCAGCTATATATGCACCAATCTATACAGACACACACACTTGCACATCTCACTTTAAAATTCTGATGGATAGGTTTAAATAATTGAAGTATAGTATATGTTTAATAAATATTTACTGGAAGTTTATTCATCATTACTCTTAAACTAATTAGACAGTGAATTAATATAATTCTAAACAGATAGGCTTAGTTATTTATGGTTACACCCTAAATATCGGTCCAAAAATATGTATCTACTCAACCACAGTAAAAACTATAAAATATTCTAGATACATAAGATGTGAATACAGAATAAATTAAAGAGTTAAGCTTGAAATTTGCTTAGAGAACAATAATTTTCCTCCAAAGAAATTTTTACTTTTTTCCTCCAAAGAAATTTCTAAATTAAGAGAGCAATTTTGCTTATGCAGAATGCTTATTGACTCTTTTTGGAAAGGGTAGAAATTGTCCATAACACATATACATTATTCAGTACCCTCTTTAATTTACAGTAGTTTTTCTCGGCTTCATGGTTTCCTGTATAAGTCAGTCTAAAATATGAAGAATCTATAAATCATAAATAGTACTTTAGGATTTTTTCCCCAGTCTATTTAACTGTTTGACTTTTTTCTTTGATCCTAAAATTTTTCACAAGTGACACACATGTGGGAAAATCCCAAATGGGAACCAAAGTTAAATTTCATGATTCAAAAAAAATAAACATTCCTGTAATACTCATAGTTTTTTCTAAACATTACCAGAACTTGATGAGAAAAGGTTAGTAAACAGAAATATAAAGCCACATAAAAAGTATTTATTTCTAATGTGAACTTTGATATTTTATGTACTTAATTCAAATGTACTAACTCTGAGCTTCTCATCTCAAAATTCATATAGTATCTTTAAACTCTTGATTCAAAACATCACAGCTATTTTCGCTGGTTAAAGTTGGAAATTCCAAAGCTGTATTGTTGGGCATTTTTATTACTTTTTTTTTTCTGTTTTGAACTATTTGCATTTAAAAACTATAAATTGTTTTTTCTGCTGAAGAAAATAATAGAAATTATAACAGAAATTTTCAGGGTGACCATTGTTCTATAGATAGAGGTTTAGTGCAGGCTTTTTTTCTCTTTCTCCTCCTTCCGGGCTTACAGTCGGTAGGAGATTAGTAAAGGACAGGGAACAGCAGCAAAGAAAACAATGACAAATCCCAAGGTCTTTTTCAACTAACTACCTTGTGAACTCATTACACTAAATGGTAGGTAGCATGAAAAGAGGCAAAATAGACTTCCGTGAATAGCTACAATAGAACTGAGAGTTTAGATAAAAGATTAGACCCAGAACCACAACAAAGGAATTTATGACTGTTGCTACACGTCGTTATTACTGTCAAAAGTTAGTTGACAGCTTTTATTTCATTCTACCATGACAAAGGAACTTTGGCAAAAAGTGAGTCAGCTATCAACTTGTGAAGAGATATTATGTTCTTAAGAAGTCTGAGGTGACTACATAATGCATGGAATAAACAGTTCCCTTTCTGCCACAAGAGCACTGCAATTTCCCCACATGGAATATGATCTTTAGAAAGTTGACACCTGAGAGCCTATTGGCCTCAACGTGCCACATTAAAAGCAACTGGCAAAAATGGGAAAACGTTGGCCTTCTACATCAATTAAAAAAAATGTGGGTGTATTTTTAATGAAGTTCATTATCTTTGGGCAAAATGAATGTCTTTGGTGATTTATATAGCACTCATTTTTCATTCATTGAGACCAAATCTAAAGGAGATAACATTTGATTCCCACCATATCACATTCTACTAGTGAAATGCAATTATTCCTCACGTGTTTTACCAAAACTAGCACATTTCAGATCCAGTGATGTTGTCCGGAATTTGTTATCACTGAGCAAACAAAAAGAATCCTATATCTTTGACATGATTCTAACCACTCTGAATTTAACTTCCTTATTATGAGACAGTTTTGTAGTATTCTATTTATGATTTCAGGAGGTATGTTGCTTGGCAATTTGTGGGACGTTTCATATCATTTAATTTACAAATGGCATTTATCTTAGCTTTTCTGAATAAAAGACATGATTATGCGTCATAAGGGATATCTGTGTTGGTCATGATTTCAATCTAAAGCCCACTCCCAGAAGTTAATGTGTTATATTTTATAGGGACATTCGTTTTTCAAGTTGCTATGGTTCCATTGATTTGCAATACTAACTGATACCTTGAAAGAAGTAATGTTCCTACAACTAATATTTCTTCTTGTCAACATTTTAATATCATTTTAAGATATAATACCAGTATTTCCTGCAGTTCTCTTCATTCTCTAAACTACTATAGCACTATGCATTTATACTACATAATGTAATATATAATGCACTCTCTATATATAATAATATAAATTAAATTTGTCTCCCATGTTTCCAATTTCATTTTACATCTTCAATCATTTTAGATGTTCTTATTTTAAAGTTGCTGAGGGATAATGTTATTTGAATTTCTCAGGAGGACGAGGGATATAATCCTGTTGTTTGTTGTGTTTTCTTCTCACATTTAGGGTGAATTACCTCATGGGTTTTGTGATTTTGAATTTTATGTCAACATCTGTAGGGTGTTTTCTGTGGGAATCTTTTACTCCAGGGCTGAGAATATGCCCCACTAGAAAAGATTGCTTCTGTCAGTTGCTCCAAGAAATTTCAGTCGATCTCAGTCTGAGGATTCCCAGACTACAAAATATAAATTCAAATCCCAAACCCAGAGTAATGGAACGCCAAAGTCTAGTTTCTGCTTTGTTTTTGGCCTCTGGTGATATCCCTTACATTCTTGTGAATTTATCCAACCACTTAAATGGATGTCTCTTTTATTTTATTCAGCCTATTTAAGTATTTCATAGCTGGCAAATGTTTAAATCATTTAATCTGCCATATTGTCAAAAACAGAACCACCAACTATCAAAAATCATATGATCTTATTTTCTAAGTTACTAATATATATTTGCAACTTACTTTTCCAGCTGAATTACAAATATGTAATATGGAGCCATCTACAATTCATAGGTAAATACTTATCTAATTTAACTCTACTAATTTTAAGCAAGTTATTCCAAACAAACAAATATAAATTTATAAAGAAAGCATGTCAAAGCACGTCATACTTGGATCAAATGATTTAAAATATAAAAGAAAACCCATCACATATCTAAATGTCATGGTTGGATGACTTCATATTACATCAAGATTCCGACTTGAATACCTGACAACCTGATTTGTGACAACAGCCACTGCAACAGCCCCTGGAGAGTGAAACATCAGCTTATCATCTTCCCCCCTCCCTAAATTGGCAAGTTTGTACAGAAAAACTGCCTTTGGAGACATAGCATCACTGTGGTTTTCAGCAGAGCACAGATCAGTATGAAAACATAACTTAGAAGAAACCAAGCCCTTGACTGTGATTTGAGAGCCACAGAAAGTTTGGAAAATCTCAAAAAGAAGTGTTTCCCCCTTTATCTTGACATGCCTTCTTCCCTGGCTCCCAGCCTGAATTAGAATCTTACTGAGTTACATGCAAAATTGTTATCATTATCTCCCGAAAACTGCAGTTAAAAACAAACTCATTCCCTTGGAAGGTTTTCTTTAGCCTTCTCTTCTAACAAGATAAGTTTATCAACTTTACCTTAGCATACAGTGATGGTTCTCAAACTTTGGTGGGTGCAAAAATCACCTAGGGAGTGTATTAGAAGCACAGATTTCCAAACCCACCTACACTGCATCCCATAACTTTTCTGATCCATGAGTCTAAGTGGATTAGACATCTGTATTGTAATAGAGAATCCTGCTTCAGGGAAATTAAATACCAGACTAGCTCATTGTAGTGGGAGAAAGGAATGCAAGTGAATTACAAATATGGAGCACTGACAGATCCCATTGGAGGGGAAATATGTAGAGAGTAGAAAAATTAAGTGGAGTTTGGAGGCCAGCCTCACTACCCTCTAGTGAATAGTTGTTTGGGAAAATAAAGTAGGTATGTTATATAATCTGCCTACTCTTTCCACACTCCTTATGCAAAAAAAGCAAAACAAAACAAAACAAAAACCTCCTCCCAAAGGCAACACATCTTGATTCTCACCATTATAAGTGGGATAAATGGCTCCCCAAAGACATCCATGTCCTAATTCCCAGAACCTGTAAATTCTGCTTTATATGGCAAAAGAAACTTAAAGATACAATTAAGTTAATGATTCCTGTAACTTAAATCCTCATGGATTCAATGTAATCACAAGAATCCTTATCAGTGAAAGAGAGAGTCAAAAGGATCAGAGTGAAAGAGAGATTCAACAATGGAAGAACAGCCACAACCAAGGATTTCAGGGAGCTTCCAGAAGCTCAAAGATGCAATGGAATGGATTTTCCCCAGAGCCTCCAGAAAAAATTCAGTCCTGCCAACATCTTGATTTTAACCCAGTGAAACTCATTTCAGACTTTTGATCTCCAGAATTAAAAGACAATAAATTTGTTTTAAGCCACTAAATTTGTGGTAATTTGTTAAAGCAACAATAGGAACCTAACACACCTTCTCTTGCCACCAGGGATAGGCACCTGACATTAAGCAAAATAATGTATCGCTGTCCTACAGCTGATCCAATTCTCTTTCTTAGGTATTGAAATATAAATCAGAGACATAAAAGTCCCACGTAGTCATAAGGCTATGGGCCTTGGAGTTTTGTGGTCACAAGAATTAGAGGGCAGCTCTTTTTCAGTCATGTGCATACTGTTAAATAAGCAAAGAAAGTTTTGAGAAGTAGGAGAAGTAGGAGAGAGGAAGTAGGAAAGAGCAGCAGGAGAACAGAGCAGGTGTTTAGAGGGAAGCAAAGAAATATGTGATGGAGAAGATGCTTCACCACATTTGGGTTTCTATGACTACATCTATCCAATAACTTTCTTTTTGATTGAGTTAATTTGGTTAGAATTTCATTCCCTGACATGCAGGGATCCATGACTGATTCAGAGGGACTGAGAAAAAGGAGGATAACTGTGATGGTTGATTTTGTGTGTCAACTTGACAGGACCACAAGGTGCCCGGATAGTTGGTTAATATTATTCTGAGTATGCTGGTGATAGTGTTCCTGAATGAAGTTAACATTTGAATTGGCAGATTGAGTGAAACAGATTGCCCTTCCCAATGTTGGTAGGTCTCACCAATCCACTGAAGGACAGAAAAGAACAAAAAAAAAAAAAATGGTTAAGGAAGAATTCCCTGTCTCTGCCTGACTGTCTCGGAGCTGGGACATCGGTCTTCTCTTGCCTTCAGACTCAGACTCAGATTCAGACAAGAACCATACTACAGGTTCTCCTGGGTCTCTAGCTTGCTGACTGCAGATCTTGGGACAATGGCTTTCTCCTAAGGGATACTATAAATCAGATGGCATTTACTATTCCAAGGTCCCCAAATAACCTACTTAGACCTAAGAAAAACTGGAGAACTGTGATATATATATATATATAAAGTTAAATTTTCCCAGGGAAACCTTCTTGAAAGGTATTAGATAAGAGCGGATATGAAAGTTATGAGTGAGAACCCCAAGAGAAACAGAAATGAGGCATTGTGGAAATAGTCCCATTACAAGCATTATATTGAGTCTTGCTCACTCTTCTGCTGTCCAAGAGCCAGATCGAGGAGAACATGTAAGTTAGACTTCTAATACAGTACTCCACTGATGGGAGTCAGGGTGACTTCAATGACAGGGAAGTTGTGACAAGATCGGAAATTTAGGAGATATTTTTTGGCACTGAGGGTCTTAGGGATGAAGACTTTCATCTAAGAATTCTATGGTAGTATGTGGACGATAGCAGGCAGGAACACTGTTGGATGGGTTAGATCGTAGGTCCCAGTTTCTTATTCATATTCTCCTTGTTATAGAATTACATGTTTTCCCTTTTTCAATGTGCTTTTGCAATACCTCCCTCTGAAGTAGAAAAAGTATATTTCTCCTCCCTATTAATGTTTAAATGGTCACGTGACTTTCTCTGGCCAAAGTAATGTTAGCAGACACAACTTAAGCAACACTTTTAAATGTGCATCAGAGTTTTGGATCGTTCTCTTGCACTTCTGCTCTCTACCAGAAGAAGAATATGTCCTGGGTAGCTGCTGGTCCAAGGACAATAAGGAAACATGTGGACTACAGCTTAATACCTCCCCTCAAAGAGCTGAGTCCCATGGCTAGAAATTAATGTGTGCTATGCCACTGAGATTTGGGGTTGTAAGTTATATGAAACGTTATTGTAGCATCAATCTGGCTCATTTAGGAGAGTCAGGAAGCAGAGGTGCCTGGGTGGCTCAGTTGGTTAAGTGTCTGCCTCCGGCTCAGGTCATGATCCTGGGGTCATGGGATTGAGCCCTGCCTGTGGCTTCCTACTCATCATTGCTCTCAGCACAGTGTATTACATATGTATTTCTTTATGGTCTGTCTCACCTGCTGTGGATTTTTGAGGGCATGGGACTCATCTTAATCTCTTCCTTTTCTCATCATCAAAAAATATTCATTAGTTGAATAAATTAATGTGTTTCTCTGCTATAAGACCCTTGTGGGAGTAGAGTTTTCATAGCCTCTTCTTTTTTGCTATTTTAATGCACAACTTCAACCAGTGGGCCAGATTAACTCCTCCAGGCAGATAAATCCATGCAATGCTTCCCCAGGTCAAGCTAACATATTTGAGTTTATAAAGTTAGTGAACCGAGGGTTGAAGGACACAGTCATTGACAAATATCTGTCCCTTTGAATTCTGAATTAAGATCTCAATTACAACAATTTTGAAGATGAGGAAGACAGGAGACTATACAGAGCAATGGATAAATCACGGGACTTATTTTCATGTTTATTTGTGGAAACGTAAACCTAAAGCAGAGCACTAGTTTCCCTCTCAGGAAATTGCACTCCTGCTCTCAACTACTATTTGGCATTTACTATTTAACTAATTTATATTGCTATTTATCTTTTGTGAGTATGTCTGTCACTTCTACTAGATTAATAGGTGATTGAGAGCTGTAAGCCTGACTTATACATCTTTGTATGTCCCCACAGGCCCCCATGCAGTGTTTGATATAAACTAATGCTTAATAAATTTCATTAGTAGTGACAACAATAGTGATGTTTATGATGATCTCCCTCTCCTGATATGTTCACAGAGCTTGGTGGGCAGGATTAGAGGGTGGGATGGCGTGGGATGGGAAATAAGGCTAGAAAGGGAGGCAAAGTCCAGATCATGGAAAGCCTTCTATTCTATGCTAAATACAATGGACTTGCTCCTGGAGGCAAAGGAGATCTGTTAGAAATTCCAGTGGCCATTTTTTAAAAAGCTGTTTGATAGCAGTATGCTCCACGAAGTTGAATTCAACATTTCAGAATCCACTAGCTGGCTTACTTCTTTGAATTTAATTGCTTTCATCTTCACACAAATATCTCATGAAAAAAACTCTACTTTTCATATAGATGATAAGACAGAAACCCTTCAAAGCAGACAGAAGGGAAAAAATAAGAGACTAAAAATTATAAATATTCATATAAGTTTTAAGACACTAAGGGTAAAACACTATATTAGATGGTATGAAGATTAAAATATAAAGATAAAACATATACAAATCATCTCTCAAGCTAATTTAGTTTAGGCAGAGGGAATAGAGAAATGTATATGATAGCCTCCTTCCTCAAAGATTATAAGCCAGTGAGGTCAACAACATTAAAAATAATTACTAAATTAAGTATTTAATTATAACTGTGGTGTGTGTCCTTAAGGAGAGTACAAGACGCCCTGAGAGAGTCTTGCAGGAAAGAGGAGGGTCGGGAGGAACTTCTAGGAGAGGCTTACTTTGAAACTGAGAACTAGAACGAGCAGGAGAGAACCAAGACTTACCAAACAGAGAAAACCGCTTATTCAGATGCCTTAAGAAGGAAGGAGCTTGGTGGGTTTGAAGAAATAAAGGTTTAGTACAGCTGGAACGGAGTGAGCTAGGGAGGGAAAGGGGCAACGCTGCGAGGCGGGAGCAGCACAAGGAGGTCATTCAAATGCTTCAGGCCATTGTCAGAATTTTGGACTTTACCCCAAGAAATATAAAAGCTAGTGGAGAATTTGAAGCAAAGGAGTAAGATAAACAGGATTTTATATGTGTGTGTATATACATATTATATATACATGCACACACATGTAAATATATATTAATATATACACACATATGTACTTTTACATACATAGACATGCATATTACAGATCATATATATTCACCTATTTGTTTGTTTTAAGATTACTCTCTAGCCAAGGAGATCAAAAGTAAAGGCAGAAAAACAGCCAGAGAGACCACAGTTAAGAGACAATAGTAATTTAGACTAGGACGGAAAATGTGGGAGTTGCGAAAAGAAACTAATTCAAGAAATATTTGGAAACAGAGTCACAGAATCTCCTAGTTCACCAAACATGGCGCATGAGAAGAAACCAGATGTAAAGGATGACGTCACCTGGCATGATTAATTGAGGGGTTGGTGATGTCACCTACTGAGATAGGAAACCCTGGAGAAAGAGCAGGTTTGAATGGATTTGAAGTCTGTGGAGAACTCTTTTGTTCCTTTATTTACAGAGATCCAGCGATTTAAAAGCTGATAGGAAGGATACCACAGAGAAGTAGTTACCGAAGATACAGACATAAGAGGCTGCTCAAAATAGACCAGTTCTTGACCAGTAGGAGAGCCTTCTCTCAAGAAGCTAACAACTCAGAAGGCCAGAGAAATTAAGTACATGTAATGAGGATAATGTTGCAAGTATAATTAACATGTTTTTCTCTTTTGCAATTTCATGCATACGACCTTCTCCGAAGTTAGAATGAGGCATGCATCTGCCTTGGGGATTCCAACTAGTTCATCCAGGAAACAAAGAGGAGAAAAGGAAAATATAATATTCAGCTTCAAACATACAAAAATGGGATTTTTTTTTTTTTTGTCTTCAGAAAGGCAATAAATTTAAAAGCCAGGCTTTTCCAAGAAGGAAGGAGACTTTCTAGACTATTCATTCCCCCTCTTATATATTAAGAGGCAAGACTGAGGGACTGGATCTTGGAGTTTTACACGCTCCCAGTGAGGTAAGAGGACAAAGGAGTTAAAGCTCATCACCCACAGCCAGAAGGAATGTGGAAGGAAAAGAATCAGTTGTAGGAAATGCTGATTTGTAGGCTCCACAAACGGCATGTTGAAGGTAGAAGCGATTATGGAAAAGCAAAGGGAAGACCGGAGTTCAGCTCTCCTGGGCAGCCCTCAGATGCCACTTGACAGATGTGACCACGTGCCTCCCCGGGAATGCTGTGGAAGGCGGACGAGAGTCTGACTTCAGAGTTAGCAAGAGGGCTGCTCTCTTAACAAAGAAGCACCTCGGTAGCAGAAGTCTGCAAATTGGACTTTGTGGCCTGGGATTCATAGGCAGACTTCAGGGGGTCCCCTAAAGCCACTGAAAGCTGAAGTTGGAATCATCAGGGAAAATAACCAGAACAACAAAGCGAAAGTTACAGCAGTTACCATCAGCAGTTGCAAATATCAGCAGGACACTAGGGGTAAGTCCCTGTGCACAGCGGGAGTGGCCGGCCGCAGGAGAAGCCCAGACCAGCCACTCTCTGCCCAGACCGGCGCTCCTCCAGAGAACACTGCACGGACCTAAGAGCCAGTCTCCCAAAGACAGACAAGAACACACCTAAATGCCAGTGGGGGAAGGCACTGGCATTCTGAAGGACATTTACCTAGGTCATCCAAATAGAGCAGTGGATGGTGGTCATAAGGTCAGCTACCGAAAAGAAAATAACCTAATTGTCCGTTGCACATATGAGTGTAGTGTTAGTAAACAGGAGGCCCCACCACATTTATAAAAAAACAGTAGGGGCACCTGGGTGGCTCAGTTGGTTAAGTGTCTCTGCCTTGGGCTCAGGTCATGATCCCGGGGTCCTGGGATCGAGCCCCCTATCGGGCTCCCTGATCATCGGGGCACCTCCTTCTCCCTCTCCTATTGCCCCTGCTCTTTGCTCTCTCAAATAAATAATTAAAATCTTAAAAAAAAAAAAACCCACAATAGGATTACATCAACAATGAGAGATGCTCCTTAAGGTGTGAAGCTAAAAAGCTCTAACATCCTAGAAGAGAGAACAGAGGCAATGCCGGGGACAAGTGCATTTGCTACATGTTGTGAAAGACCGGAAGGGAGAAAGTAAGCAAGAAGTAAGGAGAGAGGGGCTGCAGCTCAGTATGATTTCAACAGACTCGTAACATTTCTGCAAGTGTAGTAATTGGCTTTCATGAGCCAATAGGAGCTGGCCCCAGCATACCATCAGCTCCCCTGGTAATACCATCGCACTACGACCCGGTGAAGAGCCGTGATACGGCATTGTCTATGCCAAACTCTCATTCGAGTGGACCCAAAAACTGGTGAGTTTTTACCTGCCCTTCTACCTGATTAACACACCTTGTGATCATCAAAAAAACATTACATTAACAAGACAAATACTAGGTTGAATGAAATCACATAAATTTCATTCTACTAACCAGCCTTTCTATTTTCTTTTTATTTAAGCTAGCTTATATACAGGAAATTGATTTCCCTTTAGCCTGAGTTTATATTGTATAAGGTAATTTTTCTTCCATTGCTCTACGAATTTCCCATTAACAAGACACTCGCAATGATGGAAAAGCCCTCTGCTGGCTCGCTTTTGAAAGCCAGTGTGCACGCTTTCAGGCTTTAGAGCATTCCTTTCCCCTGCTTTGCCAAGCTGAGCTAAACTGCAAATTCTGCCTTAAAAATGTCATTAAGATAAGAATGGCCTAACTGTTTCTAGGAGATTTCATTGTTAAAACATGAGACTTGTCAGCTTATAAATCAAATCATACTGCATTATTCCAAGATTAGTTATAATAGCCTAAAGAAACTTTTATAAACATCAAACTCCTTCTTAAAAATTATATTCTGAGATAAAGAAAGGGGGGGTAAGTGTCTACTTGCCGGGTACATTAAATGGAATTACATTATAAAGAAAAATGAGGTCTTTGTAACACATTTTCTAAATAGCAGGGTTAAGTCAGATGCTTTTGAGAAGGAATTTGAACAGGGAAACTAATTTTAAAGGCCTTATTATATCACTGTTATTTTAGTCTGACTCGCATAGTTCTATGCCTTGTTGCTTGTACTTTACTAGTGTAGAGGATTTTTTTCCTCGCTTCTAATAGGAAAACAAACAATAGTTTATTATTCATTTAAATAACTTCTAAGATAAAAAGAACCTGAGCAAAATAAATCAGTATTATTTTTTATCATCAGAAAAAATAAATGCGAATACTATATTAAAATATAATTGTAGAGTCCTCTCTGGTATAACATTATGTAAGGGAAAACTGTTTTTACTTAGACAACAAATATTTATCATAACAGTGGTGTTGCGTTATTCTTCCTAGAATTCAAAATTTGTCATAGTTCAAAAGATCTAGAATGTAACACTCTGATTATGTTTCCAGTCAAGGTAATTAAAAAAGGGTGTTTTCATTTTTCCTATATGAATCAGTTTTAAGTTACTCCTGATGACTTAAGGTGACTCTGTTGGGTGACTTACATTCCTTTTTTATTTAATTTAATTTATTTATTTATTTGAGAGAGAGAGAGCATGAGCAAGGGGGAGGGCCAGAAAGAGAGGGAGAAGTAGGCTTCCCGCGGAACAGGGAGCCCAATGTGGAATTCGATCCCAGGACCGGATCCCGGGACCCTGGGATCTTGACTTGAGCTGAAGTCAGACGCTCAACCAACTGAGCCACGCAGGAGTCCCAGGTGATTTAAATTTCTAATAAGAAGGTCTTGCTTGATTGTTGGGTGGATGGTAGTTACTGGAATCACTTAAGTTTCTGCAGTTGCAAGTATCAGAAACTAACTGGCCAACTTAAGCAAAAGGGGAATTATCAGAAGGTTATTAGAGATCTCACAGAACTAATAGGAAGATTAAAGAATCATGCTTGGATTTTGCAATGTGTACATATATCAAATCATTGTTTTACTCCTTAACCTTATATAATGTTATAAGTCACTTATTGCTCAAAAATAAAGCTGGGGGCGGAGGAATCATGCTTAGTAAAATGAATATTAGTTTATCACTTAAGATAAATGAGGAATTCTTAATCTCAGAAAACAAACTGAGGGTTGCTGGAGTGGTGGGGGGTGGGAAGCATGGTGTGGCGGGTGATAGACATTGGGGAGGGTGTGTGCTATGGTGAGTGCTGTGAATTGTGTAAGACTGTTGAATCACAGACCTGTACCTATGAAACAAATAATACATTATATGTTAAAAAAAAAAAAAAGAAGAAGATAGTAGGAAGGGAAGAATGAAGGGGGGTAAATTGGAGGGGGAGACGAACCATGAGAGACTATGGACTCTGAGAAACAAACTGAGGGTTCTGAACGGGAGAGGGGTCGGGGGATGGGTTAGCCTGGTGATGGGTATTAAAGAGGGCACGTACTGAATGGAGCAAACAATGAATCATGGAACACTATATCAAAAACTAATGATGTAATATATGGTGATTAACATAACATAATAAAAAAAAGATAAATGAACTCCAACTGTTTGTGTTTCCTTACAAAAACTCTGCTTAAGATCTGAGGTCCCTCAAGTGACAGATTGGGTCATATGTTTAACCCTTGGTTATACAGAAAGAATTTCATGGGACACCTCAACTTCCATTACTAGTTTTCCAAGATTCCATACAGTTGGAGGGATGTAATTCCCAAAAGAAAATTAGTGTCACGAGAAAGAGGGAATGGATGCCAGATGGCTAAAAAAATAAAAATAAAAATAAATAAAACAACAAAGCTTTACTACACTGCTGATTCAATTTTGTCTGTGCCATAAAACTTCATCAATACAAGAGAAAGACAGCTACTTCTCTGGGTCTCAATTTCTTTTTTTGTAAAATGAGAAGAATGCATTAGAAGACTTCAAACTTCCTGCATTTCACATTTATGATGACTAATTGGGCAGACATTGCAGCTACCTTGGAAATGCTTCCATCTAGACGAAGGGATCTTTCCTGACCCTTGTGGTTCTCAGACCTCACCATCCCTCCCTCTTGGATCTATTTAAGCCAGAAGACATCTGTAGCTTTTCTGGCTCTTGCACATGCCATAACAAGCCTCCAGAACTCAGTGGATCTCACTTGGAAAACTTGAAAATAAAACATATTTTACTCCAGCACATATGAAGATAAGTTACATTGTCTGAAATACAACATTTGCTTCACTAAAGAGTAGATGTTCAGGGTAAAACATCCCAAAGTTAAGAGTAAGGTTCTTTAAATTATTTTCTATTCAAAATGAAGTTCTAAAGTTTCTCTCACGAAAATAAGACTTACCAAAGAAAAGGCTTGTTGCTCCACCTAGAGGACATTTTGTATTTTCCAGATTAAGGGAATTGGAGGGTCCTTTAGAGATGTCTAATCATCTAAATCTTGCTGTGATAATTTTACCAACAATTTTTAAAAACATTTGAAATAAATCCATACTGTGTATCAGTGAGGAAGACATCCTTTATCTCCCAGTTTCAACTGATTGTTGAAGTAATAACTTTTTTATTCATGAAATACATGGATACATATTAAGAATTTAATGTGCTTGCTTGCTTTTGGGAGCTTCATGGCTTAAAAAAAATTAGTATGATTCCTAACAACCACTTACTAGTTTTTTAATAATTTTCATCAGTTATCAGAAGCTTTTCTTTTTCATTTGACAGATACTCTCCCTAATTTAAAGTAATACACTAGACAAAAATATACCTTTTCCACTTAGAATTACACAGCATTGTCTCTCCAAAAGACCTGCCTGTTAAGAGAACATGCCATTTTTATGTTTAGTAACAAGAGTTTCAGTTGGTAATGCCTCACAAATATCTTCCTTTTTATGTGAAACTTCCTTTTTATGGGAAATCCAGGACCTTATTTTAGTGAAAGCAAGGTTTCCAGAGTGGATATTCACTTTTAAAAGGAGCACACCCATAGCATCTATTTTCCCATAAGACTCTGTGAGAAAGTAAGGTCATATGGTGAAGCAAAGAAGAACGGACCAGGAATAAGAATCTGGGAGAGAATTCTGGGGTGGAGGAGCGGAGAGAGACTGGCTTATCTTGGACTGCGGCCATCTCAGTCAGGACAGTGTAGCCAACCATAGCCTGACAAGCAGAGCAGAGCCCTCACGTTACTGAACCAATTGTGTTGGAGGTTAAAAACAAAACAAGCAAAACAAAACAAAACAAAACAAACAACAACAACAAAAAAAACTGTACACCAAGTTCTGTGAGAACAGAAACAATCACCAAGAAAATTTTGCTCTGGGGTCTGACTTGCCATACTGGTCTCATCAAAAAGTTTACCATATGTCCTGAGGGTATCCACGAGAGATAAAATAATGTATCAGAACTTCCAAGATACATAGGCCAGGTAAGTAGATTTTTTCCATAGAAGGAAAGAGCAGGGATGGTGGAGAATTAGTCTTGATACTTTGTTCACAATTTGCTACATATTCTTGAGAATAAATGGTGGTCCTTCTAAGTCATGGGTAATGTAATAATTTCCACACAGAGATGGGTTTCTCGAAAGCAAATCTGGATGAAATTTCCTTTTAGAATTCCTTCATTGAAATGTAGACCTTGTTTAAGTGGACCATAATATTTAAAGTTCCTATACGTGGTCTCTATGCCCTCTCTTGCCATGCAGAGTTGAGGATAACTTGCTCATTGTCACAGAGCCAGTGAGTAGCAGAACTGGGACCAGAACTCATTCACACTGGCTGACCCAGACCCATCACTCTTTCTATTAAAATGTAATCATTTAAAACTACTTTAACACCAAAGCCTTTATGGAACCAGTTGTCTAAATAAAGTCTTAATATCCTTTCTGGGGAAGAGAGTAACTGTTTGGATATGGCATTCTTATTTTGAAGAAGAAACAACAAACCAAACAAAACTTTATAAATTGTTACAATATTCGGTTCTTTAGAGTAGCCTTGAATATGTTAAGAAACACATTAAATGGTTTTTAAAAATTCACTTAGTTCTTCCCTGCCTTGTTTCAAATAGTATCTGGGCAATATCCAATCATGTTAAAGTCACATTGTAAAACATACTTAAGGGGTGTCTTCAGAGCCAGCATGGACCTATTCTCGAGGGTAGAGATAGAGGCCTCGGGCCCGCAGATGGAACCACCCAGAGTCCTGCCAGCCCACTGTCCCATGCTCACAGAAAGCCAGCCGCATCTGAGAACCAGCCCTGCCGGAGCTGGACAGATGGGCTTCTTTGCTGCAACCTTACCAAGGCTCCTCCGCACCAGCCTGGGAAAAGTATGAACTACAAAGTAAAGGAAGAACTATTTTTAAAAAGGAACCACTAAGAATACTAGCACTAAACAAAACTCGGATTAATTCTCAAGCTCAGCTATAAGCGTTCACTTTGCCCATGGTTTTGGCAACTTTAACCCATGAATAGATTCTTCCCAAAAGAAAAAGTAGACATCAGCTTTAATTATTTTTTATGCTTCTCTGTTTCTTTTTTTCTTCTAAGCATTAAATTATTTAAAAATTGTCCTCACTGAAGTGTGTATTTTACTGGACTGGGGAGGTTCTTTTGTGGGTCATTTAAGATGCAGGGCACATCCTGTTCCCAAAGAGCTTGGCAAATATCAGTGCGTGCATAGGGCGGCCTGAAAAGTCACATCCAAATAAAACTGCAGTGAAGATACTTGCTATTAATGCCATTATGTGCCAAAAATAAATCATAGAAACAACAGCATTTTATATACCCAAATTAAATATGCAGAATCTAAGATATTTCAACCTGCTATTAAAAAAAAATGGGGGGACACCTGGGTGGCTCAGTCAGTTAAGCGTCTGCCTTTGGCTCAGGTCATGATCCTGGGATCCTGGGATCAAGCCCTGCATGGGGCTCCCTGTTCAGCGGGGAGCCTGCTTCTCCCTCTGCCTGCCGCTCCCCCTGCTTGTGCTCTCTCTCTCTCTCTCTCCCTCTGACAAATAAATAAATAAAATCTTTAAAATAAAATGGTACCAGGGAAGCTATGGCCAGCTCTGGTAGGAGCCAAGATCAGGAGACCCTGCCAACCTATGACCCCTACTTCCAATCATCTAAGCTACACTGGAGGTCTACTTAAACCTCAGGAAAAAGTAGAAACCAGTTTTGGGTGAGTCTTCCCATTACAACTGTTTTCGATCCCTCCTAAGACTCCTCCCATAATGCTATCTGACTTCTTAGCTTCACTTAAAATTATTTCTAAACAAAAAAGCCCACCCTAGGAGAAAGATGAGAATCCATAGGCTTGCTTTCCCTGTGGAATAATGTAGTCCAGATGCATCATAGAGTGATTCTCAAACCTGGCCTGTACATTTTAGAATTATCTTAGAGAGACCCACCCAGACCAATGAGATGCTACTATCTAGGTATGGGACCCAGACATTAGTACTTTGTTTTTAAGCTCCCCCAAGTGATTCTAATACAGCTTGTGGATGGAGACACCCTGGCCAATGTTCTATGACATGACTTTTGGGATCAATCCCTTTTGGTCTTCCAGATAAACATATTCCAGTTTCAGAAGCTGCCTAGAAATTTTCTTCTTCCAAGAAATGAATTAACGCTAAATGATTTTTGCTAAAGGAGACAGGAGAGGTTAAAGAAAAAAGAAAAGCAGAAGAAAGCCAGTTGCATTCTTATGAGACTTAACCAATTTCCCAGCTGCTGGGTCTTATTTGGTCAATTGGTCAAAGATTGGATTTTCTTTGTTTTACTAAGAAGCATGCTTCAAAGAAAATAAACATTAAGTTAAAGACAGTGTTGGGTAAAAAGATTATTCAACTGGGATTCACAAAATCTGGCTCATGTTTAGCAGTTAATAGTTGTGGGACGTGGGACTTTGAACTTACCACTCTATCTCTCATTTTCCCATCAGAAAAAATGGAATGATATACCGTACTTCCTTCTTCCAAACTCTCTATTAATCTGAGTATCTAACTGTGATCCATTCATCAAAATAACTTAAAGGATGCCACAAGTGGTGGGGTAGACCTTTTCCTTACAGACTCACATAAAGACATTAGATTAGAGAGATCCAATTATAAAATCCTTAGAAGATTAAAAACATAAAATAATCAAAGCAGTGCTGTGGGAAAGCTTTACTCAAACCAAAATACTGAAAGGTCTGTGGAGGATCGATTGTTTATGATCCTGTTCTCTAGAGACTGAAATTCTTTGGATACACCAGATGGTTTTATTTATATAGCAAAAGTTCAGCTCTAGTGAGGTGCTGCTTGCAAATTCGCACACAAATGAAAGAACCCATATTTATGGAAGCGTACATAGTCTTACTCATGGGGGATTTTCCATTGTTTCTTATGGACCTTTAAACAAATGTTACATTTACAAAGTTAAGGAGGCAGCCCACCACACTGAAAAGGAAGAGCAACCTCCCGATATGATATAACGAAGTAAGCCAGAGCCTCAAATTTAACACAGGGAAGTTGCAGACTTGTGTGGATCTCCTCTACACAAATGCACGACAAACCTCATTTAATTTACTCTTTGATGTTCATATACAATCCTATCTCCTCAAATAGCATTCTTGAAAATGAAAAAGAAAACTCAACCCTCTCCCCATCTGAATATTTCAAGATGCATCCTGTGTCAGCTCCTGGCACTGAGTCAGCCTTGTCAGCCCAATTTAGAGCATATGGCGGTGATCCAACTCATTGTGGCTGTTTGTGGTCCTCAGATCAGGTTTCAAAAAAGAAGGGGCAGCAATCCGGTGACCTTCTCAAGATAGTAGAGAACAACTCTCGTCATGACTGACACCTGATTTTTCTGCTAACATTAGCTCCTAATCAAAGATGGTGCCAAGATTGCATCAGACACCAGCCCACAAACCTTTCCATCCTCCTGCAAGAGGTGTGGAGCATCCTGTCACCCGCTGAGTTTCAGCTTTAGAATGCCTTTCCCTTTCAGATCCAAGGAAGCTTGGTTTTATTGACATTTGAGATCAAGCTCACGGTCTGTCTTAATTGAGCTTTCCTGTTATTTATAGTGCTTGCCTATTTACTATTCATTGTCTTTATACCTAGTGCGGTTCAATGTGATTCATAACGATGACATGGTTATAAAGCTCTCAGATTAACAGTCCTAGACATCCATTTCATAATCAAGAAACCTCACTCTCTTGGGATCTTTTTCCTGTGCATCTCTCATCCTGTCATCTTTGCTTAAAAACCATGTGACCAGTACTCTTTCTGGGCTCCGAGTCATCCTTCCTCTCTACTTCTGCTGGATCTTCAAGACTGGCTCAGCCAGAGTCACAGACTGGGATCCAGCAAGATCTACAGAAGTACACTTGACCTTCCAGGCCAGGCCCCCATTATTTCTTACCTGACCAAATACCAAGTTAATCAGTGTGAAAAAATGATCTTGACCCTTGCCTCAGTATCCTTTACATCAAGAAGCTGCCTTTCACCTTACAGGGCTTTTAGGGAATGTTCGTTCTTTGTTTGTCCCCTGAATTTTACACAAAGGTCTGGTGTGGAGGCCTGAAGATTTTCACAGCTCTGGAAGCATTCAAAGTAACTATTGGCTTTACTTCAGTTCTGAGTGTACGCATAATATATGATTTGAATCAGTAGAGTTCCAAGTTTTCTATACAGAATTTTACCTTCTTTCTATCTCCCCAATCTTTGAAGCTAGATGAAATGAGAAAAGAGGATGGAATTATTTCATCCTGCCTGTTTGTTTCCATGAGGGTTCTAACCAAAAGGAAAAGATGAGTCATTCAGCATCATTCCCTATTTGGTTGTTTGGACTCTGGGCCACTTTAGCCAAGAGAGGGCAGCACTCCATGGGTTTTGAATTCACAGGAAACAAAACTTCAGATTTTAACTGAACTCTACCTTCAGCGAGGCACTGCACATGGTGTTGTGTGGAATACAGAGCTGAATAAGGCATGCAAGAATTTAAATATGCAGGAATCACGAAAGAGGAAAGCACCGGGGCAGTGAACATAGTTATGAGTTGGGAAGTGGTGAAGGATAAATCTGGAAAATAAAGAATGAGTTTAGATTGTGAGGGTCCCTTCAATATTAGGCGTTTAACCTTGATTTAGAACGCAATGGGGAGACACTCAAAGCTTTTCAGCAAGTGAGTAATATGATTAGAACACTGTTTGGGGAGGATACACGTGATAGGGGTGTACTGGAGAGCCTGAATAGGGTGAGACCAAGAGGCAGGGAGAAAAACAGATAGGAAAATAATACAAGGAATATCCAGGAAGGGACGAAGGTCCAAACCAGAGAGAGGCATGGTGGCAGGAATGGAAAGGTGAGACCTGCTGGGAGAGGAATTGCGAAGGAGGAAAAAATGTCTTCAGCAGAGTAGATATTGGGAGAAAGAAACCAAGAAAAGCCCACAGTTTTTTTACACCTGGGAGTTGGGCATACGGTAGAAAGTTTCTCCGGAGCTGGAAATACAGGAGAAAAGAACTTTCTGAAAACGTTTTTCCTTTAGGCAGAGTTAACAGTATCACGTTGCCAAAACGCAAGCAGTGCAGGGTGGAAATACAGGAATGGAATGGCCTCCAGGACTATCTTGGAAAGAAGAAATTGCCCAAAATATATACTCCAGTCTTTGTTTTATTCACCTGAATATATGGCCCACATATGAATATATGTGTTGAACGTTATGGCCTATGTTTCTATGTCCTGTTGGCTTTACATGACTCAACTTATCTGTCCCTTCATTATACTCTATATTTGTATCTTATGGTGTGGCCACCTCTGATCCTTTTGAGATAAATTGGAATAAGCATCAATTAATTAATATGTGCATTATGTTTTTCTCCACAGACTCTAAAGGCAACCTTCTGTAGCAAGCACATATATTCTCTAAGTAAAATGCATATCACTGACATGTACTGAAAGTTATGTGCAAGGCATTCAGCTAAAAGCTTTATGCACATCATTTCATTTAATCCTACGACTAGTAAAAGAACCTTATGAGGTCATTCCATTAGTATCCCATTTTACAGAGAAAGAAATTGATTCTCCTGGTTCTTCTCTCCATGTTCCATGTTCATTGTAGGATGCCATTTTCTCATGTTGAAGGGACATTGGCCTCCAGAGCCAGTGTCTTCAACCAGAAAGCTCTGGTGCTTCCATGCATAGAGTACGAATTAGCAGGTTTAAGAAAAGGCCCACTACTCCATTTTTTAAAGTCCTATGTCCTTTCTATTACCTATTTTAGCAGATGACATAACTACCCACCCAGTTTCCCAAGACCAAAAAAAAAGTCACCTTAAGAGTGTAGGACTTCAGAGTCCTACTACTTCTTCAAATCTTATATCCAGAATTTGGAGTCTGAGTAATCATAAACCACCAAGGCCTTGGATTGTACCATCCTGAATCACTGCTGTTTGCTAATAGATGGATGGATGGATAGATAGGTAGACAGACACACAGACAGACATGTTTGTACAGTTTGTGGTTTACACAGTCACCACACTTGAGATTATTAATGAAGGCATCATTTACATCATGGGCATTATAGATTTGTATTTTTCTATAAAAAAATTCTCACTTTACAGTGAAATATCTATTATAACCAGTGATGTGACTATTTTCCAATAAATAAATAAAGTACCTTGAGAAACAGTACACTTTTCAACTTTGCATAAAAGTTCCATATGGGTTAACAGTAGACTCTGGTCTCCCTGCTTCTAGACATTCCCCCCAAGTCATTCACATATGCTGCAATAGTGATCTTTCCAAATGCGGACTTTATCATGATTTTCCTTCAGTGGGGTAGAAAGATCTCCATTTTCTGCCTCAGCCTACCTGCTGATGTGAACCTTCTGCTTTGATCATCTTGAGATTCTTATAATTATTTGAATGCAGCATTGCACATCTATGCACATGCAATTCTTTCAGCTTATAATGCCAGTCCAGCCATCTGCACCCCATTCTTCCTGGGGTAATCTTCCTTACAAATCAGTTCGATGTTTCCTTTTCTTTGAATCCTGCTCTTCTCCCTCCTTCTCTACCTTAGAAAAAATGATTACACTCTCTTTTGTGCCTTTAACCTACCTCTCTGTTGGCCAATCACACTGTAATACAATTATTTATTTTTCTAGCTGAACTCATACTTAATTAAGAGCTCCTTGGTTTACTATAACCATGTATCATTTAACTTTTCTTTTCCTATGGTAATGTAAAATGGTACAAAGGGAATTTGTTGGATTAAACTCTTGGCTAACTGCCTCTGCTGCCTGCTGTCTAGCATGTTCTTTAAGTGATATTGCTGCCTGCTGGCAAGCTTGCACTTTGAGCTGTGCTGCTTTGTGCTGCACTTGCTGAGTCCTACTGAGCCTCTGTCAGAGATTGAACCAACCTAAGTAGGAAGTTTTGATAACTAACATTTAGGGACAGAAGTATGGGATGGAGGCCCTACTTAAAGTGGCTCTCGGGTCATGTATCTTAGACCAGACCTGCCTGTGTATCTCAGACTGAATCATGTTTCCAGTTCTAGAATAAGCTGTGACTGATGCTAAGCTCAGGAGAAGGATTCTTACCCTGCGACCACTGGTCGTATGTCTCAAAAAGGAATTGGTTCTAGTTTCACAGAGAGCTCAGGATAAAGGAAGATACCCTGTGGAATATGCAGGCCCACTTCCGTCTTATACAGACCACTTATGGTTGGTCACTTATGTCACCACACAGCAAGCTGCTGTCACACTCCTAAAAGCAGATGGTTCACTAGGACCCTAAAAATTGCCGTTGCTGATGCTATAGCCTGTGCATCCCTTGCCAAAAAATCCTGAACTTCAGAGTTATACAAAAAAACACCCATGACACCCCCAGGGCACAATCAAGGTATTAATTCACACGACTTAAACTTGGAGACCTTAGATCCTATAAAGTAGCCATTGCCATGCAGGTGGAGGGCTAATCCTGATGACACTGATTGGAGACTCTCTGAAGGAAGAAACTTAAAATACGAACAAGGTAGAAAAATAAAGAGAATTCCCTATTCCCACTGAAGTATATGCAATTACCACAAGAAAAAAAAAACTTTGGATGTAGAGGGAGAGGAAGTAAAAAAGTGCAACAGATATCCGTAATTTGACCTAACTGGAAATCCAAAATGCAAAACTAAAAGAATGTATACAATAGAAAGATAAAAGGGTGCTGATCAGCTTTTGTGTCTCTACAACTGAGGATCTAAATTACCTCCAACATCTGTTGAAATGTACCAATTTGCAAACTTTCATGACCTTAATCAATATTGGTGCTCAAGTTATACTTTGGGATAGCACTAAATTTGAACAAGTTGCCCCCTATGCTCTCAGGAGAGTTACTGAACAAAAAATAGAGGACAAATCCATATGTCTCACTTTAGCCATCAGAAAAACTGCCTTGCCTAAATTCCCCATAGCCATGACATACTGATGACTTCCTCCTCCAAGGAGATTCACTTGATATACTCATTCAGGACATACAAATACTCACAAAGGAGTTCACGCATAAAAAAAAAGATGGCTCATTGAGCCATACTTTGTACACGACACCTTGGTTAAACTCCTGAAAATCAGGAGTAAACTAAAGGCCACTCCATCCCTAACATTGTCATAAAACAGCTATCGATGATTCTCTAAGCACCCATGGCCTTAAAACAAGCTCAACATCTTTTAGGCCTTTTTGTGTTCTGAAGGCAACATATTCCTCATTTTAAAAGTTTTCTTAAGTCTATTTATGCCATTTCTCACAAACTGACCCACCTTGAATGAGACTACCCACAACAAAAGGCTCTAGAATCTGTCCAACGTGCAATACAATCAGTCTCCTTAGCATTCCACCAGAGAAGAGACTTCATTTTTGTAGAGGCTTTAGCAACCTCCCCTAATACCTGTTGGAGTCTATGAATCCCCCATGATGGCCACAGGTTGCCTTTGGTTTTCAGGTGTAAAAAGTTCATCTCCTCAGCTGTATACTATATGCCATTAGAGGGTCAATTGCTGACTGCCTATTGGGTCATCACAAGAACAAAGGCTCTCACAGGCCTTGACTGTGGCCGTCCATACACAGCTGTTCATAATAATTTGGATTATAAAAGCAACACCCCACAAAGCTCAGCAAGGTTACCAAGCCTCCTTGTTAAAACAGAAGTAGTACCCACAGGATAGAACCAACCTCGACCTTCTGGCATAACCCACCTGCAGGATGGGGCGGTCTCCCCTGTCTTCAGTCCCTTGTCAGATGCCTCAGTTCTGGAAGAATTCACCCCTCTCACTGACCCTTTGCCTGACTGGGGAGCCCATTGGGAACAACTGAGTGAAAAGCAAAGGGAGTTTGTATACTTCATGGGTAACAGCACCACCAACACATGATGGATACTCACTGGAGAGCTGTTGGTTTAACTAGGATGCTACAAATCACGGATGGGAACCAAGGGTCAACACAACTGGCCAAATTTCATGCACTGGATGCCCTGGCCAAACTGGTACCATTTGTGCATTTTTACAAACTCTTAAGCTGATGTCATTGGCTGGTCCATCAACTCTAGGAACAACAATTCCTTAATCAACATTGCCTTGTTTAGGGTAAAGAATTCTGGGAATCTTTTGTCTCATAGATACCCAAAATATAAATCAAGATCTCCTGTGTCTCCACACATATGAAAGCCACAATACAAGGACTTACTAAGACACTCCCTATATCCTTCCAAGTTCCATACATTACTAAAAGTGAGCAAGACATGCATTTCACTTCACAGAATACACAATGATGAGCTCTTGAAAAAGACATTTAATGACGCTTTCACCTCCCTTACTGGCCTCAGGCTACAGGTCTTATAGAGTACCGTAGTGACTTACTTAAGCAAGCTCAAATTCAATTAAATGAAACATGGCCCATTTCAGTCAGTCAAATATCAGGGGTGAGTTGTAATTAAGAGTCTGACTCCATTTTTAATGTTTGGCTGCTGACAGTTTCAAGCTTTACCACTCCCACTTCCCCTTATGTCCCACATGTGGTTAAGCTGATAAGAAAGCTCTGTACTTTAGCTCCAGTAGGAAGTTCACACCATGTAAGCCTGCCCCAGTGAGATGGTACTTTACCCCAACCCCATCATAAACACAATAAAAACCAAGCCAGTCTCCTTTTCCTTGCTCTCGCAAGCTGTTTTCAGACCTGCTTTGAAGCCTGCCTTGCTCTCGTTAGAAAGCTTCATTGTGTGAGTAATAAACCTTTTCACACCCACAACAGTTTCTATATTGTATCTCCATTTTCTATGGAATTGAGTCTTATCTGCAACTCCTACCTCAAAAGTAATAGTTAAAATAAAAATTCATCATTTCCACACTAGGTAGAGAGAAGTAGCTTTCAAAATACAAACGTACACATGCAAGAAGATAAAAAGAGATGGAAGATTTAAAAAGTAATATTATCCTTGCTCCCAGCAAAGTTGGAGTAAACAGAAACCAGATTTAACTTATGAACTGAAACAACTAAAACCTGTGCAACAATTAAATACCTGTGCAAAATGTATGAAACCATGGCTTTCCGACATTGGGCATCAGGCAACACCGAACAGTGATCACTGAGAGAGGAGGAATAATAGTGTGGTGAGCATTTCAGTTGCCCCAGGTTACTCCTCTTGTGGAGGGGGAAACCCCAGACCAAGTCTGGTAATCCCCATGAGTTGAGGCGACAGGGCAGAGAGATGGGAGAGGCCAAGGCAGCCAGAGTTTGCAAGGCACAGTACTGAAGAATGGAGAGCTACAAGAGAAAGCTCCAGAGATCTGTAGAAAGTCCCCCTTAAATATTAAGTATTCATTAGTACATGCATGTACATATAAACTACCTGATGCTGGCAAAACAAAAAAACAAGCAAAAACACCAGAAAGGAACTAAGGAAACAATCTCCGAAATTCCCATAGGGCTAGGAATTGTTCATGTTCCCATAAGACACAGTGGAAAATTTTGTAATTTATAGGGCACTAGGTAAAGTATTCAGAAGGGTATTACCTCAGTAGTGGAGCAAAATAACCCTAGACTAAACCTTGCTATGCTTCATCCTCACAAAGCATAAAAACAATCTCAAAAGGAAGATATATAATATGTATAAGACCTATACACTAAAAACTTCAAAACATTGCTGCAAAAAAAATTAAAGACCTGAGCAAATAGAGACATATACCATATTCATGGATCAGGTGACCAACATTGTTTAGATGTCATTTTCCCCCAAATTGATCTATAGATTAAATGCAATCCAAATAAAATCTCAATAAGCTTTTTTTGTAAAAATTCAAAGGACAGATAATCAGCCAAAGAATACAAGAACACTAATTCAAAGGGATACATGCACCCCAATGTTTATAGCAGCATTATTTACAATAGCCAAGATATGGAAACAGACCAAGTCTCCATCGATTGATGAATGGATAAAGAAGAGGTGATATCTGTCTATCTAACTAGATATCTACCTAATATCTATAATATATAAATTATAGAATTATATATATAAATTATATATAATACATGCATTATATATAATTATATACATAAATTAAATATAATTTAAATATAAATAAATATAATTATATATAATTTATATATAATGTATAAATTATATATATCTTATATAGAGAGATTATATTAATAGATATATTTATATAATTCAGTCATAAAAAAGAATGAAATTTTGCCATTTGCAACAACATGGATGGAGCTAGAACATATAATGCTAAGCAAAATAAGTCAGTCAGAGAAAGACAAATACCATATGATTTTAGTCATATGTGGAGTTTAAGAAACAAAACAAACAAGTAAAGGGAAAAATAGGAGAAAGAGAGACAAATCAAGAAACAGTTTCTTAATTATAGAGAACAAACTGATGGTTACCAGAGGGGAGGCGGGGAGGATGGCTTAAATAGGTGATGGTTATTAAGGAGTACACTTGTCATGACGAGCACATGGTGATGTATAGAAGTGTTGAATTACCATATTGTACAAGTGAAACTAATACAGCTCTGTATGTTAGCTAACTGGAATTAAAATAAAGACTTTAAAAAAAGACAGATGACAAAGAGGGGAATATTTTATAAATAAATAAATAATAGTATATTAATAATAACTAATATCAATCCACAAGAACCTTATAAAGTAATGTTTACGTTTTGGTAGTAATTTAATAAGATAGGAGATCAGTAAAAGTTTTGTAATCATAATATAATATATATTACATATAATCATATAATAATATATATATTTGTGGATTATATATATAATCAACAAAACAACTTTGATAAAGATGAAATGAAGCTGAGGGATTTACCCTTATTCCAAAAATTAAAAAGTTACAATAACTAAACACAGTTTTATATCACTATAAAGATAGACAATGAGATCAGCAAAATGAAATAGCAAGTACAGACATAGACCAGTACATATATGGTCAATTAGTTTTCAACAAAGGTGCCAAGGCAGTTCAGTGGAGATATTATAATCTTCTTAACAAATGGTGTTGGAACAACTGGATAGCCACATAATTAAGAAATGCACCTTACCCTTTACCTCATGACATAAACAAAAATTAACTTGAAATGGATCATAGACCTTAAATTAAGAGCTAAAATTTCTAGAAGAAAATATAGGAGATCTTCATCACCTTGGTTTTTGCAAACCAATCTTTTTGCAAAGATTTCTTATATATAACACAAAAGATACAAACTATAAAGTCATTATATATAACACAAAAGACACAAACTATAGTCATTTTATTTTATATTGTAATAGACAATCTACTAAAACTCATTCAAGAGAAAGTGATAATCTAGATAGTCATACACCTATTAAAGAAATCAAATTCAAAAATATTTCAACAAAGCAAACTCCAAGCCCAAATGGTTTCACTAGCAAATTCTACTAAACTTTTGAAGAATAAACAATACCAGTTCTACACTATCTTTTCCAGAAAAATGTAAGTGAAGATAACACTTTCAAACTAATTTTAGTAGGCCAGCATTACTCTGATACCAAAAAAATTACAAGAAAATAAAGCTACAGAATAATATTGTCATAAATTTAGACTCAAAGATTTCCAAGCAAACATTAGCAAACTGAATTCAGCAATGTTTTAAAAAGATAATGTATCATGACTGAGTGAGGTTTATCGTGGGAATGCAATGCTGGATCAACACTCAAAAATCAATATAATGCATCATATTAACGTACTAAAGAAAGACCACATGATCATATGAGGAAATGCAGAAAAGGCTTTGACAAAATTCACAATTTTTTCATGATTAAAAAAACTTTAAAAAGTCAAAATAAAAGGAAAATTCCTTAACCTGGTAAAGGGAATTTATAAAATACCAACAACTAAGATAATAATGCCAAAAATCTGAATGTGTTCCCTTTAAGATAAGGAACAAGGCAAGGATGTCTGCTCTCACATTTCTTTTCAATATGCCTGAAGATTCTGACCATAGCAATAAAGCAAGAGAATAAAAAGGAAAGGCATGCTTTCAGTTTGAAAAAGAAGTAAAACTATCTCTATATACAGGTGACATAATTTTCTCTGTAGAAGAATTCCAAAATATATTCAAAAATTGCTGGAATCACTAAGTAAATTTAACAGGGTCATCAATATAATAATTCATCTGTGTGTCCATATATTATGAATGTACAAGTGAAAACTGAAATTTTGAAAAATACTACTTAGAACTCCAAAAAAGGTTTAATACTGAGGTGTAAATCTGACAAAAATACATGCATGGTATGTATGCATGTATGCATGTATGTATGCTGAAAACTTCAAAACACTGATGAAAGAAATTGAAGAAGACATTTAAAAATATGGAAAGATATACAGATCCATGAATTGAAAGACAGATTATTGTCAAGATGTCAATTCTCCCCTAATTGACCTGTAGATTTAATGAAGTCCCAATAAAAAACCCAGAAGAATAATTCTTCTTCCCAGAAGATATAAAAAGCTACTTCTAAAGTTTAAATGGAAAAGTAAAAGAATGAGAACAACCAAAAGAATTCAAAGCCAAAGGAAGATCAAAGTTGGAGGACCCACAGTATCTGATTTTTCAGACTTATATAAATTTACAGTGATCAAAACAGGACAGTATTAGTGAAAGGACAATGATCAATGGAACAGAACAGAGAAAATCTAAAAAGAAAATATAGACACAAATATTGTCAGTTCGTTTTTGGCAATAGTGTGGAAACAGTTCTGTGGAGATAGGGTTTCTTTTCAACAAATGGCATAAAACAATTGGTTATCCATAGACCAAGAAAGAAAAAAAAAATTGACCTTAACCTATACTTCACTTTTCATACAAAAGAGTAACTCAGAATGGATCACGGACCTAAATGTAAATGTAAAACTATAAAATTGTAAAAGACAACAAAGGAAGGAAGCTAAGTATAGGGATGGATGATGATGACAGTATCCTAATTAACATCTGCTACAAATGCGTTTTCATTTTCCCAATTGCTTAGAGAAGATTCTATTCATCAAACTGAAGAGGGGTTTCTCAAAAACTCTCTGTCCACTGAAAGAAGTGATAGGAACTTCCAAGATAAGGCACTTGGCATTGAGTTTCACGACGAGGATGTCCTATTAGGAACATACTCAGGAAAATCTATTAAATGATACTCTCCAAGTCTGCCAGGAGTCATTGCCAAAATAAAGTTACTTATTGCCTCATAGTTTTCCAGAACAAACTTACTATAGCCTTTGCTCCATTCTTTTTAGCTTCGTACTTTTATAGCTATAAGTCTTGTTGATGACATGTTGCAACCTGATCAGGAACATTAAATGCCATCCACAGTTGACCTTTATCATTTTCATATCTTAATTCCCCAGTATAGTTACTCTGAGACCCTCTCCAAAAATTAGCACGATTTATGAAACATGACATGACTCTGGTTGCCCTATATTTGGACACATCATCTTCCAAGGATGCTTTACTTCATTAGGTAAATCAATGTTTCCATCTGATAGGCTATAATTTAAAAAATTAATAAATAAAAAACTCTCAGAGTCAAAGGTTATTGCTAGTCAACAAATGAAAAAACTACAGTAGAAAGAGTTGAACATTTATGTAGTGGAGGAGCTTTCTCTTTATTATGGTTGAAAACAGTTTGTAAAGTATTATGAGAAGCAATTCTCGAGTGGCTGGGAGATACTTACAATTGCCCAGGCGTCTTGCCCTTACTTTGCCTTTTTTTTTTTTTTTTTTTTTTTTTTACTAGGTGGTGACATGCTAAACAAAATTATCTCCGCAGTTTCCTGCTATTGATTTTTTGGAGAACAAGCAAAGCAATGTTGGTCAGATAAGGTACTATGTGGTGGCGGTGTCAAGTTGTACTTCACTATCATTTTATAGCTTAAAGAGACACGTCAAATAGTAAAAAGTAGAAGATAAGATGATTTTTAAAAATCATCAAAGTGAGCTTTCCTTGAAGAAAAAAATTAATTCTATACTTAGCAAGGGAAACTTTTATTGAAAAATTAAATATGAGATCAAATTACCCCTCACATGCTATCTAGTTTTACTGATTTTATTTAGGTTTCCAATATTCCTTTTCTTGTTTGATGAAACCAATTCATAGTTTATTGCCATGTTTAAGTCTTGCCTCCTGCACTCAGTCCTCTATAAAGAGATCTCTCAAAATCAAATCTGATTTCAACATTCTTGATTTTTTTCAAAAAGATTCCTAATGACTCTTTCAAAAAATCAAAACCAAGATTTCTAGGCTGTGACCTAGCCATTTCACAGTCCAGCAGTGGTCCTGTCTTTGGAGAGTCTCCACCCCCACCACTGTCCCCAGCTCACACCTTTCACTCTACCAAGGCTGGATTGTTACTTTTTACTGGAAAAGTTAGACCTTTCCCACTCGATGACTTACAGGAAAGGGACTAAAATGAGAAGAGCAAGGTGCTTGCTTCAAGCACCAAGTTTAAAGGGGGCAAAAAAAGCTCGGGAATCAAGACAAATATTTTAATGCAATACTTTAAAAATCTAAATCAATGCAAAAAATTAATAATAAGCAAAAATCAAAATTTTAAATAAAGACAGTATCAGTTATCCTTCCTGAATTTCATTCTGCTTAGGGAAGCCTTACTTACATTCAAAAACTAACTTGAATATTATCTTTCTAAGGAAAATTCTCCTGCCTTCCCAGAGGGTGGCACTTCTCTCTGCCCCTACTCTAACGCCATTCAACTCTTCTCTAATTGGCATCATATCTATCTCTCCACTTACAACCCTTCCCAGTGAACTGTGAGAACCTTTAAACCATCCCTGTATTCCAGGGATTACTACATGTTAGGAATTCCACAAATAGCTCCTGTATGAATGAATAGTTAGGCTATGGTAAGTAGAGAGTAAGACAAAAAATTTAGAGTCAGAAAGAGAAATTTCAATTCCACCTCCACAACTGATATATTTATCAATTTTTTAATGCTGGGTATATCTCTGAGTGTCAGTTTCCTTACCTTTGGAGTGGGAATGATCTTACTACCACAGGAGTTTTGAAAGCTGGGGGCTTATCAAATGTTTGGAAAGAGTAGTCAAATAAAGAGAATAGATACTTATTTATTCCTATGAAGTGGATAAGGTGAAGAGAGAGAATGGAGACTGTGGCTTACCCAGCCAAAATAACTACATGTCTGAAAACAGAGGCAGGAAAAGCATCAAGCAAGTTGTTTGGGGAACTGCAGATGGTTTAGCATGGCTTCATGTGAACAGCAAAGGAATATCATAGAAGTAGATAGGAAACAAAGTAAGCAGAATCCAGACCCTGGGTGAGGCTCTTGTCTGATATTACATCTGGGAATGGCATAACTGAGTTAACCCTGAGTTAACAAGAACAAGTTTCTGCCAAAATTATAATTGGATTCATGGGCTAAGTGGAGTTTGGCTAGGGAGAAAAAATTAAATTAAGCCATTATACATACAAGTTTAGGAACTACTGTCTATTTCATATATACCATGGCATAGGATTGAGATACTGGGAAAGTAGAGTATATAAGATTTGGTAACAGACTGCAAGGAGGCAGGGAAGTAATTGTGAGTGTGGTATTTAGATTAGAAGTATAAGTTGTGAGAAAGTATAATAGATAAATAGAAACACCAGGATTTTACATTTTTCTTATATAAAATGGGCACCAAATTTCTGGTTTTAGTGGTAATCTCTTTCCTCAAAACACCTGTTCTATACTTTTATCCAAGGGTTGCTTAGATTTCAAATGTCTTTCTTGTCTTACTGCACAAAGCAAGTAAACATGAAGAAAGAAGGAAGGAAGGAAGGAAGGAAGGAAGGAAGGAAGGAAGGAAGGAA
>NW_027397076.1:26615657-26851175 GCF_003265705.2 Callorhinus ursinus
AGAAAGAAAGAAAGAAAGAAAGAAAGAAAGAAAGAAAGAAAGAAAGAGAGAAAGAAAGAAAGAAAAGAAAAAAGGAGGGAGGAAGGAAGGGAGAAAGGGAGGAAGGGAGACGAAGGAAGAAAAAAGCAACTATAACCCAGATAAAATCATTTTCCAAACAAAAAGGTAAATGTATGAAAATATAAATTAAAAAATAAGATATCACTAATACAGCAAAGCTTGCATTTGAAAAGAAAGCATATTAGCACCACCAGTTTCTCAATTTATATGTTGATTCTACAGTAGGAAGTTGTATCGGGGTCTTGACGGAACACAAATGGCATATCCAAAGGGGTAATTGAAGAAGGTTTAGTGAAGGGGCTATCTACCAAGATATGGGTGGATTAAGGGAACCGAACAAGTACTGATGGAACACCACAGGACTAGCAACACTGGGAAGCTATTACCAGCTCTAGGCCAAGAGAGGGAGCAGTTACCAGAACTCAAGGCAAACTGTAGCTGTAGCTCTAGGAAAGGGCTACCAGATCAGAGCTGTGACTTCAAGAATGTGGCCATTGCCAATTGTTAAGCCTGCAGGGCCATAACCTAACCCTCACTTCCTAGTCTCTAACGACCTGCTGATGGGTCCCATTGACTGAATTCTAATGGAATCCAGAAGGCAATAGAACTCAGTTGATGTTGTTCATTGAGGCCAGTCTGAGACACAGCACAGGGGAAAACAGGGACTAGTGGGGGTAGGGGGAAATGGAGGATATCCAGCTCCCTGATGGCAGAAACCCTTTGTCATACATCTCTGTACACACATCCTCATCACCTCTCCTCAGCATCAGATATAATGTTTTGCACATGCTTAGCCTTCAGTAAATGCTTAATGAATAAAAACATAATGGCATATCCGTTCTCAGCAAGGATTGGAATAAACAGTGAAAAAAAGATCAGAAGACGGGAGGAAAGCAAAGCACATCTAAGCTCCGCCTCGCTGGGTTCTCTTTCCATTTTTACAAATCTATAAAGAATCCTAGAAGACAAGATACCAGATGGAAGTGAAAGAAGAGATAATTTTCACATTTTTTAAGCATCCAGGCCTCTTTCCCTAGTCTCCCACAAAGGGGGAAAGCACTATTGTGGGATGACCTAAATGTATTCATTTTGACATCGTCTCCACATTTTTCTAATCCCCCTCTAGCCTTGGAATGCCCTCTCTAGTCCTCTCCATTAATCTTCACTGAATATCCTCTTCAGGCCAAGAATTTTTTCCCTTATATTCCTTCTCTGTATTAGTGCACACTATCATTATGTATTTATTTGCTTTTATTGTATTTTGTATCTTTATGTGTTTATTTGCTTTAAAATAGCCTTCTTGTTTTTTAGGTATATACACCCTGAAATAGTACTCTGAAGGAGAAGAGGAAAGAAGTCAATCAGAGAAAGACATGTATCACATGACCTCACTGATATGAGGAATTCTTAATCTCAGGAAACAAACTGAGTGTTACTGGAGTGGTTGGGGGTGGGAGGGATGGGGTGGCTGGGTGATAGACATTGGGGAGGGTATGTGCTACGGTGAGCGCTGTGAATTGTGCAAGACTGTTGAATCACAGATCTGTACTTCTGAAACAAATAATGAAACATATTTTAAGAAAAAAGAAAAAGAAGAAGATAACAGGAGAGGAAGAAAAGGGGAGTATGTCAGAGGGGGAGACGAACCATGAGAGATGATGGACTCTGAAAAACAAACTGAGGGTTCTAGAGGGGAGGGGGGTAGGGGGATGGGTTAGCCTGGTGATGGGTATTGAGGAGGGCACGTTCTGCATGGAGCACTGGGTGTTATGAACAAACAATGAATCATGGAACACTGCATCAAAAACTAATGATGTAATATATGGTGATTAACATAACAATAAAAAATTAAAAAAAATAAAAAAAAAGAAATGTAACATAAATTCAAAATATACCATATGACAAATGTTTTTTAAGTGCTATCTCTTTATTCTTCACAATTATCCAGCAGAGATACCCTTAATCTCTACTCATAGATAAAGAAACTGAGGACAGCCCATTTTCTCAACACTATGCTATAAAGCCAAGATTTAATGTACCATATTCTTGCCATGAAAAAAAGTCACAAACTCCCACCCTCTATTCTCACTCCCCAGTATTCATTATTTGTGATAGATTAATAGCCCCAGTCCTTCATTACCCTGCCCCCCACCCCACATCCACAGTCTTTGCCATATAACTTCACAGTTCCTTTCCCCTGATTCTGCACCTTGGATTCAGCCCTTTGACTTTACCAGTGGAATATTAGCAACATGACATAACCAAAATCTTGGAAAGAGCTTGCACAATTGGGCTTGCCCACTTGCTCCTCTGAGAACATAACCCAAGTTGGCCCAGTGGTACCAGACGAAGAATGAGAGACACAGAGAGCAAATTCAAATCAAAGCAAGCCCAGCCTAGATCAGCTACTTTCAGACCCATGAGTGAGCCCAAATAATCCCAAAATAGACATCTGCCAAACCAGCTGAGAGCAGCCAATCCCCAGCTAACTTGCAGATCTTCAGAATACATGATTACTGTTAAAAAAAAAAAAAAGCAACAACAACAAAAACTCTGATTTCAAAATGCCCATTTTTCTACTATACTACACTATTCTTAGGCCAGATATTAACTTCACCCTATGCTCTCAGAAATATTGATCTCTTGAACCTCATTCTCTATTGTTTAAAACAACAACAACAACAACAACCCTAAACTTCTCTTACAAGGGTCTCCAAAGTCTCTACGTTATAACGTTTTATGAATTTATTTCAATTTTTATAGGGGATTCTATCATTCCATCTTTTCCTCTTTTTCTTCTCCCCAAATGATAATGCAATGGTATAGAATAGAATGTCATTTGTTCATTAGTTTATTCATTCATTTGACAAACTTATACATGTTGAACATAAGACAAAGTCCTGTCATCATAAACATATAGTTAAGTAAATAAAAATTAACTAGAACAAATATTTAACTAAAGTAAAAGTAACTTTCTTAAAAATTTTTTCATAATGAGAGTATAGATTTTACTCATAAGGAGGCAATTAGGATGTATTCAGGCTCTAATTTTTTGGAAAGAATATCTTTATTTTAAGAAGGGGCACATGCACCCCAACGTTCACAGCAGCAATGTCCACAATAGCCAAACTGTGGAAGGAACCAAGATGCCCTTCAACAGACGAATGGAAAAAGAAGATGTTGTCCATATATACAATGGAATATTACTCAGCCATCAGAAAGGATGAATACCTACCATTTGCATCGACCATAGATGGAACTGGAGGGGATTATGCTAAGTGAAATAAGTCAAACAGAGAAAGACAATTATCATATGGTTTCACTCATATGTGGAACATAAGGAATAGTGTGGAGGACCGCAGGGGAAGGGAGGGAAAACTGAATGGGAAGAAATCAGAGAGAGAGACAAACCATGAAAGACTCTGGACTCCGGGAACCAAACTGAGGGTTATAAAAGGGAATGGGGTCGGGGGTTGGGGTAACCGGGTGATGGGTATTAAGGAGGGCACATGTTGGGATGAGCACTGGGTGTTATACGCAACTAATGAATTGTTGAACACTACAACAAAAACTTATGATGTACTATATGTTGGCTAACTGAACATAATATAAATAAATAAATTTTAATTAAAATTTTAAAAAAGAATATATTTTAGAAGTAAAGAGAACTCAGTGAAAAATTATCATTTTTCAATTGATTATCAATTTTCCTCTTTGAAAGAGGTATCTATGGCAGCCTTTCGGCCAGGAGGTCCATCCATCTGCATAGCAGCTAACTCTTAGTCCAGTTCTCAAGACACCCTACAACCTTTCCTTGTGTTGTAGTGGGGCCTGCGGATGCATGAGTCACAGGGACACACTTATGATGAGGTGTTAAACCATATTCCCCCCAAAAAAGTTACATTAGATTCCTAGATCCCAGACCCCAGAATTTGATATTATTTGAAGATAGGATCTTTAAGAGGTAATCAAGTTAAAATGAAATCATAAGGATGGGCTCTACTCCAGTATGACAGATATCCTTATAAAAGGGGAAATTTGGACACAGAGGCAGACATACATAGAGGGAAGGCAATGTGAAGAGACATGGGGAGACAGCCATCCTCAAGGCAAGGAGACAGGCCTGGAACAAATCCTTCCCACACAGACTTCACAAGGAACCAATCCTGCTGACCTTGATTTTGGACTTCTAGCCTCCACAACTGTTGTTTACATTTCTGTTGTTTAAGCCCCATTTTGTCACAAATTGGCAGCTCTGGCAAATGAATACAGGTGTCTTTGTGTACACTGACCACAACAAATCTCACTCTAGTCATAAGGAGACCCCCTTAATAAAAAGGAACTGGGTATACAAACAATGAATCATGGAACACTACATCAAAAACTAATGATGTAATGTATGGTGATTAACATAACACAATAAGAAAAAAAGGAACTGGTTGTAAATTTGAACACTGTGTTTGCCTTTAAGCAAGATGCTTTATCACTAGAGAAATGCATCTGTTTCTATGACACTGTAGTTTCAGTGGTACTTAAAGCAGTGATAAAAATACAACTGTGATTTTGTGATTGACAATTTAAAAAGGAGAGGGATAAATGTCTTCTTAATAAACTATTTTTTGCAGAATAGGAATTTTCATATCACCTTAGAGTGGTAATTCTAAATTCGCCATAAGTCAAAACCCTAAAAATCACTTAGAATTTCTTTTTTGTAATTGTGTACTCATTGAATTTGTAATTCTGGAACTGTAGCACATGTGCTGGGAAAGTGAATTATTAATATGAACATAAGAATTTCTGATTTTAAAAGGATATTTATTTAAATTCAAGCATTGGCAAGTCTTTTGTTTTGAAGAGCTTTACCAAAGCAAATCCATCAGTTCTGAAGTCAGATTTCTATATGTAAATTTCAAATGAACAGACTTGAAATTACTTTTCTCATAATCTCATGAATCCATAAGAGACTATAGCAAAGTTGATAGTTACTTGCTATCTTCACAAACATTCCATCATTTCCACATGGCTTTAATATTTGAATCTGGCAATATGTGATGACTTAAACATACCATCTTCCCCCCAAACTAGCTCCTCCTCCTGTCTTGCATATTTCTGCTAATGATAGCACTGTTCTTTTAATTGCCCAGGCAAGAACTTAATTATTCTAGATTCGCTTCTGCATTAGTCAGGGATCACCATGGAAACCAAGCCAACAGGATATATACTGATACATAGAAAGAGACATTATGAGGGATGAGTTCACACAATTGCAGAGGTGGAGAAGTCCCACAGTCAGCCGTCTGCAAGGAAAGCCAGTGGTGACCCGGGACAGCCCATCTTGTAGTTCCAGTCCGAAGTTCTGAGACCCAAGGGAACAGGTAAGTCCTAGTCCAAGTCTGAAGGCCTGAGGACCAGGAGCGCCAGTGTGCAAGGGCAGGAGAAGATGGATGTTCCAGCTCAAGCAGAGGGCAAATTTGCGCTTCCTCAGCTTTTTTGTTCTATTCAAGCCCTCAATGGATTGATTGGATGGTGCCCACCCACAACGGTGAGGGAGATCTTCCATACTCCATCTACCGATTCAAATGCAAATTTCTTCCAGAAACAGACACACCCAGAAATAATGTTTTACCAGCTGTCTAGGCATCCCAACTTAACTGGTTAAGTTGACACATAAAATTAACCATCACACTTTCCTCTTCTTGCATACCAGTCAAGGCCTACAGATTCTATATTTGTACTTTGCTTTGTATGCCATTACAGTAGTCCCCCCGTTTTCCCTGGGGATACGTTCCAAAACCATACTGGATGCCTGACCCTGTGGATAGGACCTAATCCTATATATACTCTGTTCCTCTACATACATACCTATGATAAAGTTGAATTTATAAATTAGGCACAGTAAGAGATTCACAACAATTATAATAAAATAGAATAATTATAACAATATAGTGTAATAAAAATTATGTGAATGTGGTCTATCTCTCAAAATACCTCATTGTACTGTACTCACCCTTCTACTGGTGATGATGTGAGATGACAAAATGCCTACGTGATGAGACAAATCAAGGTGAGGGTGTGGACATTGTGACGTCGTGCTGGGCTACTGTTGACCTTCCTATGATTCGCCAGAAGGAGACTCATCTGCTTCCAGACCGCTGTTGACCGTGGGTAACTGACACTGCAGATGGGGGGGCGCTTACTGTACCTCCCTTCAATTGCATTTGCTCACCCTATTAAAGCAGCCTATTGAATGTATCTGCACATATAAAAGTTTTTGTCTTTATGCAGCCTATCTAGTTTAATGTTCCTTCAAGCACAGTGTTATTTAAGTTACTCTTCTGTGCAAAATTCAAGGGTTCTCCATATCTTAACCAAAAAATTCCAACATCTTAAGATTTTTTTATGATTTGTATCCAACTTATTCTCTCTTCACTTCCTCCTACTCCTACTTACCATTTTCCACATTCTCCTCATTTTTCCCTTTTTCCATACTTTGTTCCAAAACTTTTTTTACTCAATATTCCCTTATCTCTACCAATTCAACAGGGCCCATTTCGAAGATAACGTTTTCCTTTTCTTAAATTTTATGCAGACACATGCTCCCCTGTTCTACATGCTTGGGTCCAATGGATTTCTGAACACGGAATCTTTTGGAGTTTATACGAAGAGTGCACCTTCCATTTGTTATGTAACATTCCCAGGAGAGCCTGATCAGTCTCTTGAGATCAAACACATCAATTTTTATGCGTTAAAACATAAATAAAAGCACACTGAATGGGATAAATAAATACTCTGGGTAGCATTGTGTCAATTCAAGTCAGAACTTGCAATTAAATGAGTTTGCCACAAACTTATTTTTTAAAAACTCAAGTTTTCAGAGCTTTACAGATTTTAGAATTGTGGATAAGGGTTTGTGGGGTTGGAGTTTTTCTCAAACTTAAAATGCTTCAAGATTTACTAATTTCTACTTGGTTTGTATTTGTTTATACCCATATACAAGGAGAATTTATAATTGACCAGGTACTATACTAAATATTTCATACATGTGCATCAATAAGGACCCTACTGGGAAAACAGAAACCACTTCAAGAATTTACAACAGAGGGGGCACCTGGGTGGCTCAGTTGGTTGATGGTCTGCCTTCAGCTCAGGTCATGATCTCAGGGTCCTAGAATCAAGCCCCACATCGGGCTCCCTCCTCAGTGGGGAACCTGCTTCTCCCCCTCCCTCTGCCCTGCTTGTGCTCTATGTCTCTCCCTCTCTGTCTCTCTCTCTCAAATAAATAAATAAGTAGAATTTACAACAGAGAAACCAATTCAGGGAATTTGGTCATACAAATGGCTAGAGGAACTGAGAGCCAAAAAAGGAAGAAAGAGGTAAGCCAGACAGCAGCAAGAGCAGGAAGTCATTGTCACCCTTAGGATGGAGAGACAAAGGAGGAGGCAATGTTACAGGAGCCCAGGGGTTGAAGACACCTGAAGGAAGCAGGAAGCAAGGTGACTGTCCAGCAGGAGCGACTATTATGAAAGAGATGCAGCTGCTGCCCGAGGATATCCCCAAACAGAGAGGAAAGGTGAAAGATGCCTTGGCTTGTCCTTTCTTTCCACACCTCCAATCTTCCACCAGCCAGAAGCCTGGTGACACAAGGGCCTGGAGGAGTCAGTCCTTCTGTGATACAAGGTAGAGCTCGGGAAGGGCAAGGAATGGACCTGAACACAAACAATCCCAAAGCAGCCTGATATAATATGTTCCTTGAACTCTTACACCCTACAAGGAAGGCACTATTATTATATTTTACAAATAAAGAAACTGAGATACAAAGGGGTTAAGAATGTGCAGACCTAGTTGGCAGTGGAACCACAATGCCAACCCAATTCTACACCTAGAGCCTACCCTCCTAAACATCGAGATGTCCTGGAACTTAGTAGATGCTCAAGATATTTCTTTATTGAGCAGTTCCTAGGTAGAGTCCAGAGATACAAATACAAATGAAAGCCTAAAGTTAGAACACTATTGAACTCAACACTATTCAGTTCAATCAATACTTCAGGCAGTAGAAAAAATAACTGTTGACCCTTCATAATTTTGACAAGAGTTCTAATTAATAGCATATTCAAAAACTCCATATTTGTGCTACATTTAGATGTAATGTCAACTTTTTATTTCATGTGAGAAAAATTGCCAGATAAGTAGTGGCAACTGCTGAGGAGCATATTAATTTCGCACTCAAAAACCAAAAATAGTTTATGGATATATACAAGAAAAACCTTATTTATTTACTGCCTATAAAATGCAAGTCTCTGAATAAGATTTGGGAAGGTCAAACAAGCCCTCCTCTAATCCATTTAGGTCTGACTTCCCTCTCTTTATGATAAAAAGGGGGAAAGAAAGAATACCAGTAAGAAAAGGAGCTGAGAGAAAAAAAGAGAAAAACTTACTTCCGGAGCTAGATAATATTTATAATAAAAAAGATAAAATAGAACGGAACCTTATTACTAATATGACCCAACATTACATGGAGTTTTCTAAAATGAACAGTCAGTCATACCATGTGGTCCTAAAGTTAAAAGATAAACAGATATGTAGAAAGCCATGGGGCACCTGGATGGCTTAGTCGGTTAAGCGTCTGCCTTCCATTCAAGTCATGATCCTCGAGTCCCAGGATCGAGCCCCACATCAAGCTCTCTGCTCTGCGGGGAGTCTGTTTCTCCTCTCGTGCACTCTCTCTCACTCTGTCTCTCAAATAAATAAAATCTTTAAAAAAGAGAGAGAGATGGAGAAAGCCTTTTATGTCTGTTGTTACCCTGGTCCCAGTAACAGTTGGGGGTCCCTAATTCAACTAAGACTATCCGAATGTGCCTCTCTTCTTCCCTCCTCCTTCACTACAGGTCCTCTGTATTCCCCTGGTGTTCAAGTGCCATGGAAAGGTAAAGCAGGGAGCAGAAATCCAGCTTTCCTTTACAAGTCGGTGTTATTTAAAGAGAAGAAAAAAAAAGACATTTGGAATTTCTAAAGTTGCAAAAATACATTGCCTTGATTGTTGCATTTTTACGACTATCAGCAAAAAAAAAAAAAAATGCCTTTTCACCTACATACTGCTTTTCTTTGAGGTAATGTCTCTATTGTTAATACCTATCTCAAAATTCTTTTCTGATTCTGGTAGTTTCGCAGGTTGACTGAAAAGTATGAAATAAAAGAACTTATGTCTGTGCACTTGGAAGTTTCAATTCGAGGCCATTCTATCCTTCTATAGAAATTCTAGGAAACAATTTCAAGCTTAGCAGGACAGAAAAGAAATAAACATACACTTTCCTGTAACCCTCGTTCAAAACCTATGACTCCTATTTGGGATAAGTCAATACAACATCATCTCTTAAATTACCTGAAAGAAAAAACTAGACTAATTTGGGAGATAAGTGTTAGAAACTACTTTACCTGCTTTCTGAAAGCCCCATCTGAGCCTATTGAGAGCCTTTTATTGTAGGTTCAATTATGCTAGGAACCTGGGGCATGTTTCTGCTTTTTTGCTTTAAGTATAGACTAATTTTCCTAAATAGTGTTGTTTGTCAACTGTGTTTTAGGTTTGGGTATTAGTCTGTGATTTTATTTCCCTAAAGCAGTGGTGTTAACTTATAATAAAAGTCCTTGAGTAGACAGGCTGCTAGGTCTATACGTATTTTTATGGAGATGTCTGAGTCTTTATTGAGCTTTCTGGAAATCTAATAAAAACAATTTGAAAAGTCAAAAACATAATTATTTCATAATGCCTTACACTAGATACTCAATGAACATTTATGAATTAGTTTTTTTTAAATAGAAGAAAAAACAAATTAATGACAAATGTTGGATTTTTGTAATAGGGGATTGTATTTGTTACCTATCCTCAAATTCTAGAAACACTCAAAGGTCATCTGTGACTATAGACCCACAGACTGTTTTACTCTTGAGTTCCTTCAGAGGAACCCTGCTCTACTCTTGGACGAGTGCCCTCCAGTCCCAGCTATTTATTTGCATCTACTTTGTCATTAGGTTTAGAACATACTGTGCCTTTGTCACTATTTGTTCTAGTACCTCTGACCTCTCAGCTTCAAGCTGGAATTTGGGAGGGAAAAATCTTCTTAGCATCTTCCTTAACAAAGAATGAAGCACAAAGTTGACTGGGTCTCTGCTTTTTTTTTTTTTTTTTTCCCTTTTCATTCCTAAAGACCTCTTTCATGCCATCATCAAACTGTGCTCTGTAGGATTGGGCTCTGACACAGCTGAGCCGTAAGGAAATCTGTTTTCTTCGTTCTTTGCTACCAAAATCCCAACTCCCAAGAGACACTGCTCCTTACCACACCCCACCTTTCATTGCTTCTCTCTGACAAGGAGCCTGACAGACTCACATGACCATGATCCTTTCTGGTCCTAGAAGAAATTAGTCTAATTTCACAAATTACACAAATTCTCACCGACAGGCCAAGAGGCTGCAGGGCCAGGTGACTCTGACATGGAATGTCCTGTTCTTGACTGAGCAAAAAAAAGGGAAATTGGAAACTTGGATTGAAATCCCAGATCTATAACAACTGGGATTGGAAGGGCAAGTTATTTGACCTCTCTGACCTTAATTTCCTCCATCAAAAAAATAAGAATGGTAATGACAATTACCATGCATGGTTGTAAAAATATCTGTGAAAAGTGCCTACAAAGTGAATTTCAAGGTAATAGAAAGTTAATGTTTAGATATTTTTGGATTCTATAAGGCACAGAATCCATGATGCTCTTTAGGTTAGTATTAATTTTTAAATGTCATGTAAGTTGGAGATCCATTCACAGTGATATTAGTAATTGGTCAACCATTTCCCCCACGTCTCATCCTCCATTCTGGAGCATCTACCTTCCACAAGAAGTCCATCTAAAGGGAACAGCAAATGTTTAAACGTCCAAGTCCATGCTCTGCAACAGCATTACTACTTTAGGTACAAATAAATTGGCTCTATTCCCACAGATTTCTTTTTTAGATCAAATTTTTCTTTTAATGTCTTCAGATAAACTGATATTTTGGACCTTAAAGACATCTCAAGATAGTTTGTTTTGGCCTACTCTGTCTTGCCAGGATTTTGAAATTTATCTTATCGTGAGTCCTATAATCTATTATTTCAGCCATGCACAATTCCAGAATTAAATAACTGAACATTTTTTGTCTTCTTTTTCTCTGTAATTTCTTTAAGATGCAAATACAAAACAAAACACGATTTTCAGAAACAGATTTTCAAAGTTAAAAAAAAAAAATAAAGGCATCTATGTTTATGTCTTTCTCTTTTCAGACTTATCCTAGGTTACAGGTATGAGCTTCAGAGAACCCATACACTTCCCTAAATTATACACAATTGTTGTATGTGCATTCATTTTTCTGAGGAAAGGGTCCTTACTCTTCAGTGATGATCCATGACTCAACCAAGGTGAATAACAACTGCTCTCCATGGCCCTTAAGTGAAAACCAATGCCAATGGATGTCTGTGAACTTAAGACCAACTTTGAGTTTTCTTCCATCTATCACAAAACTGCAGGTCTTTTCTCCAGTAATTATTGTATTTGTTTGCTGCCTTAGAAACAGCAAAAAGCCAGTGACTGGCATGTCACTAGCTGCTCAGATGAATGATAAATGCAAATGGATGAGTCTTGAATGTTACCCTTTGATCTCTCAGCTTGCTGGGTATCTCTCTGGAGTTTTCTTTGTAGGGCAATTTGGAAGTTTCTTTCGAACAGCTTTCTTTTTTCATTTTTATTGGATAAGAAATTACTCTACATTCTGTTCAGCAGGGAACACATTATTCTGTCAAAGCTGCATAGAAAGAGAAGCATTTTCAAAATGAATATCACATAGAGGAGAGATATAATTCTTGAAAGAAGTTTGGCTCAGTAAGATAAACAGAAAAAAATATTCTGGAGAGATTTATGAGAAACAATGAACTTTGGTCATGTCGGACTTTCTATTTGAGGGAGAACAATCTCCCTTCTATAGTTATTGACATTCATTTTTGTTGTCGTTGTTTTCATTAGACATTATGTTAAGAGACTTACAAAGTATCAGAGTATTTGTGATGCCTCTGAGTACACAAAAGAAATATATACCTCTCTCCAGCCAAGTAAATTATTCTCTGAGGGTAAATTGAGCCCTATTTATAGTGCCATTAACTCTTTTAGCACGAAAGAATCTCTAGATAGAGAATGTAGATAGTACCCCTTAAGAGCATACTACATAAGCAGCTTACTTTTCCGATAAGATCAGAATCACCATGCTGTAAATAAAATAGGAGAGATGTGTTACTTGGAGCACATATTTACTGCCTATGTTCTGCCTTCTTCATCCTTCAAGAGCAAGCAACACACTTAATCAAATATGATCAATCTGAATCAAATCTCTTCTGTTCAAAAAAAAAAAAAAACACCTCTGAGATGAACTTCTGATTAACAGCATCCCTTAATTAGTATTCAAGAGTTCTCCCTACTAACTAACAATGCTAGAATTTTACATTGGGAACTATACACAATCCTACAGGACTCTAGAAGGTAGAGGACAAACAATGAAGAATTGGAAGAAACAAAGGTAAGGGAAGGAAAGAAAGAGCCTTTGTTCAATTAATGAGATGAATGGGGTGTATCAATCAGCAGAGATCACTTTAAACAGAGGCAACTCAAGCAGTGACCTCTAGGCCTTCATTTGAGTTATTCCAGAAAAGTTTTTCCCATTCACGTGTTCCCCATCCCCATTCCACCTCCAATCCAAATTCAAGTCCATGGCCCCCTCCTAGAAACCCAAGAGGCCAGCAGAATTTGGAATTCTGAATTTTTTGGACTTCAGAAAGTTAATAAGAATACATATACTTTAGGGGTGCCTGAGTGGATTAGTTGGTTAAGCATCTGCCTTTGGCTCAGGTCATGATCCCAGGGTCTTGGGATGGAGTCTGGCATCAAGTCCCACATCAAGCTCCCTGCTCAGCAGGGAGTCTGCTTCTCCCTCTGCCCCTCCCCTCGCTTGTGTGCACTCTCCCTCTCTCTCAAAGATAAATAAATAAATAAATAAACAAATAAATAAATAAATAAATATATTTTTAAGAAGAGTACACATGCTTTATATTATGTAACACCCTATAGTGGGGTTCCATCCTCAAATACATTAATATTTCTGTTGCAAAATATATGAATATCCACCCTAAATGTGGAAACAAAGACTATAAGTAGTCTTATGTCAATTCATGCCAGGTTTAGACCCAATTAGATCAGATAGGCCTTTGTCACCAAATTATTCTTTCAAGATGGAATACTACTATGTTAATTCATCCTGCGCGGTCTTTCCCAGCTCTCACACCCACGCCTTCCCATAGAAATCACTAGTTGTTTGAGTGGTCCCAAGTTATCCAGATTTCATTTTAATATTTGAATAAAAATGAGTCAAGTTCCCTCCAATGAAGAGTGGGAAACTTCCTGCCTCTCACTCTGCCAGATCTCCAAGCCTTCTCTGATTTGCCCTTTCTGCCAAGTTCCCATCTCACTCACATCTGGCTTCTGATGTCTGTTTTGTGTTCTCCGCTTTGTGTGACCCAACTATGGCATATAACCTCTTTTCCTTTGAGTGTCCAAGACAAACAAAGCAAAGCGGGGATAGACAGGAGGAAAGAAATACAGGTGATATTAAGGCTATAGAATGAATGGGACTTGGCTTTACAGGCTCCCAGAAAAGGAGAGACATTATGTGCCTGGCTTGGGTGAATGCTTAGGTGCTTCCTACCAATACAGATATGAACAAGTTTCACTGAAAATATCTTATGTTCTATATCAGAATTTTACCGAAGACATAGAGATAATGCTGGGATGGAGGGAGACAGATTATATCTTAGCACAACACAGAAAATGAATGCAAAATGGAAACTTCAGAGCCCTTCTCCATTCCCACCACTTGGGACTCTAACTGCATGTCTCTTCACAGGACTCCAGACTCTGGCTATGATTTTGGCCTTCTTCTCATTACAGCTGTGCTGTCACATAACCTACTAGCCACATGTGCCCACTGAGCTCTTGAAATTTGGCTAGTCCAAATTGGGACATGCTGTCAAGGTAAAATATATTACTAAAATTAACTTCACCTGTTTCTTTTTGCTTTTTTAATCTAGCTACTAGAAAATTTAAAAGTGTATGAATGACTCACTCTGTTTTTCTTGGATAGTGCTGATCTAAGTCTTTCCCTTATCTTTCTCCCTCTCAAGAGTCTCTCGCCTCCTCTCTCTCAGTCTTCTTTCAAAACTTCTTTCAAAAGTTCTCCCATTCAGTATATGAAGCAAACAATACGGCTCCCTCCTGATCCATCTTATCTTGACCAAGCCCACTTGAAAATGAGGGAGGACAGAGTGAGGGAGTGTGGGGATAGTTTCCCATTTCATTCTCAGAGTGGCTGTTAGGGTACTTTCTTAAAAATAGTTTATTTTTATTCAAAGATGAATTGTGTTGCTGACCTTAAAATATAAAAATACTCTTTGTACTACAAACATATACAGAAAAAATATATTTACCTGTCATTAACTCTGAAGACTCTGTAGAACTTGAGCCACCTGAAATGCTTGACTTTATATCTCTATTGAACTGATGTGAGAAATCTTGAATGGCGGCTGAGTCTCTATCTGAGTCTCAGAGAACCCAAGACTGGGAAGCAAAGCAAGAGGAGGCTGACATCCTTTAAGGGGATTTCATCTAGAGCATGGCCAGGTCTGATGAAACAAGTCTGCCTGTTATTAGAAAACACCTCTTCACTTATTCAGTGCATATGTACTGAGCCCCTACTAGAAAGGAGCAGGGTGAGGGCTGGGCAGTAGGTGCTCAGCACACCCGAGTTCCCTGGAGGCAATATTCTTCTCCCCTGAACACTGAGCGCCAATAAATAAGTACCTGATATCCTACAGCTCCATACTTGAGCACTGTTACTTCCTGATGCTATAACTTGATGGTTTAGAAAATGAGTCATTAGTATCACCTTCCCATTACAGGAGAAAAATAAAGATAAGATACCATTGATGTTAAGTTCCACAAATTAATCTAAAAGACAAGAAAAGAGAAAGATCATTCCACAACCTACTTTTATTAATATAGCTAATAAAAATATCTTGCCTTTTTTTTTCTTGAAATCACCAGCCTACTTTATGCGATTTAAGAACTCAGGAAATGTGACAGAGTATCATTACCTGCTCCTGCCTTTAAAAAAAAAAAAGGCACCAGAATAAAAAGATCATCAATTTCTAATAAACATCTGCAAGAGCTACAGAAAAATCACTGGTTATTTATGATTCTTGTGGAGCATACTACTTTTTATTAACAATTATCAGGACAAGTCAAACTTCATACATACACTATTTTTCTGAAGATAAATTTGGTAGGTTAGGTGTACTTTAAAAAAATTATTCTAGGTATGTTTATTTCATAAATGTAAAGAGAAGTCCCTCAATTATTAAAATCACTGAAGTCCACAAATATTCCCAGAGATACCAGTTCTTCTCTCTTAATTAGTTGAAATTTCACATCATTTAGATACTTTATTTTTTTTAGAGATTTTATTTATTTATTCATAAGAGACAGAGAGAGAGAGGGAGAGGGAGAAGCAGGCTCCCCGCTGAGCAGGGAGCCCGATGTGGGGCTCGATCCCAGGACCCTGGGATCATGACCTGAGCCGAAGGCAGACCCTTAACCAACTGAGCCACACAGGCGCCCGTATTTAGACTCTTTAAAAGCTCAAATTCATGTTTAATAAATAGTAAAGCTAACAGCTGGCACCATATATTAACTAAGTGCTAGGCACCATTCTAAGCACTTTGCATATATTGACTTATTCAATCCTTACAACAAGATTCAGAGGTAAATACTATTATTTTCCACATTTTACAAATAAGGAAACTGAAGCACAGAGAGATTAAGGAACTTGCCCGAGGTCACCAAGCCATTAGTGGCAAAACTTGGGTGATCTCAACCCAGTGAGTCTGACTCCAGAGTCCTCACTTTTCATCCCTGTGCTCTACTTCCTAACAAAATCATAACTAATAATAGTAAATGACATTTGATGTGGTTATTTAATCAATAATGCTAAAACTATCCAAAAACACATCTTGTGACAAAACTGAGCACAACTAGTAAACAAAGCAGACATCAAAATCCATCTACCTTAAAACTAAACTCCAGGTCCAGTCACTCAAAATGATCCATATACACCAGCAATTTACCTCTGAACCTCATATGCAGCTGCACTGACCCTGAAGTTGAAATACAGAAAATCACTGGTAAAGCTGAAAAAATGTGAGAGTTGCTACACCAAGACCAGCATGCGGTAGTATGAAGGGGATCGGTGCCGCAGTCCCCGTGGAAATGATAAAAAACAGAAATGGCAGTAGCAGAGGGAATGAAGAAAGGGGGACAGGTGAAGCAGCTGGAACTTAGGTGGAGGTGACATGGCTACTGAATGGATGTAACAAAAAAAAAGATACATATTTGAGATTATTGCTTAGGGACCTGGCTTGAACGAGGCTAAGAGAATGGAGATGACTGACATACATTAGTGTAGGGGGCAGGGAAGGAAAGGCAGGCTTGAGGGTATAGACAGTGAATTCAGTTTGTGAAGTGTTTGGTTTAAAGTTGGGTTAAATGGGTGAAGGGTAATAAGGAGGACACCTGTTGTGATGAGAACTGGGTGTTATATGTAAATGATGAATCACTGAATTCTACTGAAACTGATATTATGCTGTATGTTAACTAACTGGAATTTAAATAAAAACTTGAAACAAAAAAATACATAAATAAGGTGTGAATAGAATATCAGATGGTAATGTCTGGGAAGTGGCTGATAGAATAAATCTGAAGTGCAAGAGAGAGGTCTACATTAGCACGTACATTATCGTTTCCACCATCGGCACACTACCCCTAGGCATAGTGTTTGTAAAGGCAGCCTTCCTAACCTGATTTTATTAAAATTCTTCTCATATTCTTGAAGTACCCACTATACCTATGGCACTGTGATAAACATATAGGCCTTCAAAAAGGCCTATAAATATATTTTAATTTCACACTCCCTCAAAGAACTTGCATTTGAACAGAGTAAGAAGACTAACTCATAAGACAGAATCTGACAAAAATCATCACAGGAACGCAAAACCTTTCGGGGAATCTAATAAACCACATTAGTTGGAGAGATCATGGACTATTTAATGAGGGAAGAGGCATTTGACCAAGACAAGATAAAAAAAAAAGGATAAGACAGATGAAGGATGAGATGGAGGTAGAAGGAACCACTTCTAGTGTTAGTCAAGTCTTGGTTGCAGAGGACAGAATCCATACTAACCTCTTTAAATTGAAAGGGATTGCTCTAATTCCCAGGTATTCAAAGCTGTACAGAATAAATGGAAGAACTAAATAAACAAACTCTGGGCAGAGTGTCCAAGAATAACTCCCAACTTCCCACTGTGGGAATGGGCTTCCTAGACCCTGCCTCACCTACCACCATCAAGGAGCTGCCACTTCCAAGGTCAGTCCCAGGGCCATCTGCCTCTACAGCAATCTGCACCAGCAAAATGGATACTCTTTGCCCTTCGTCCCTTCAGGGCATAATTTAAATCTCAGGTGAGCTCATCTTACTGACTGGACCTAAATCACATCTAGCACTCTTACTTGGAGATGTGGTTTTTAACTTTCTAGTCTCCACAGTACTGAAGGACACACAAAAAGGAAGGTGGAAAAGATGATAAGTAAGACAATCTACGTATCTACCACCCTGGACATTTTTGGAGACTTGTGATTAGGGGAGGAAGCAACAATCCACCCACCAATTCGTTTGCTCATTCACCCAAAAAACATTTTGGTGTTAATGATATGTTGATACTCAATATTAATTTTACATTTCTACCTTTACTCTAGCTTTTATTCTCTGAGAACACATCAATTCCCTATTCAGTTACAGTCTGTTATTGTACTCTTGCCACTTTATAATCTAAAATATAACTTTATATATTTTCTTGACATTTGATTTTATTGCCTGAAAATGCTAATTTAGCTGTTGGCCTTCTGTGTTGGAATCATGAGTATTAAAGTAGTTGATATTCTTATTTTACATCTGGTAGCAAAAGCTCTCATTATCTTTGAAATAAAGAATATGAAAAAATTTCCAACCTTTCCCATTCATCTAGAGAACATATGTTCTCATCTTCATTTAATCATCATCATGCATAATGGAAATAAAGAGGAGGAGGAGGAAGATGAGAAGAATAGCACTAACAATTTTGTAGTGCTTACCTTGTGCAAAACACAATGCTAAACATTCAACTTAGCTTTTTTCTTTTAATTCTTCTAACAACTTTATTAGAGAGGTTCTATGATTATCACTATGTTACAGATGAGGAAACTAAGAATATGAAAGAATAAAATAATCCTATAAACCATTTGGCAGTTTTAACTGAGTATAATTATACTTCTAAGACCTTCTTTCTAACATAAAGAAAAGAGACCTCCCTGAAGCTAATATAATGCTGCATGTTAACTATACTTCAATACTTTTTAAAAAGGAAGACAGAGAAAGAGAAAGAAAGAAAGAAAGAAAGAAAGAAAGAAAAAAAGAAAGGAAAAGAAAGAAGGAAAGAAAAAAGAAAAGAAAGGAAAAGAACACAGAGGTTGGGGGAGGAAGAAAGTGCTTGTCCAAGGGCAAGATTGAATAAGAATCCCCTCCACCTTAAGGAACACATACATTTTGATTCATAACAAGTTACTCCACATCTGTATAAGTGAGTATGTGGTTGTCTAGAAAAGTGATATCTAACTTAACTCTATCCTCTTTAAGGAGTAAACTCCAACTCTAATTTTACTTATAAACTGTAATACTGCATTGTACTAACATCAAAATATGTGGAACCCTATTTTTTTCATTGAGCCTATTATATTAGCACCTCGATCTGCAAGGTTGAAAGTCATCAAGAAGATAGTTCTTCCCAAAGAACAGAAATACAAATTAGAGCTCCATTTTTTAATCAACATGAAGCAGGTCTTGCTTGAGATTTTAATGGGAAAGTCTTCAGTCATCATGGCAGCAGCTTCAGAAAATAAATCATGTTCCCCAGGCCTGGGTTCCTATGACTATCCTGGCATCAGATCATGACATTAATAAACTTAGAAACATGAGACGAGAGTGCCTGACATAGAGTCCCAGCTTGCTGTTAATTTGTGATATGGCTTTAAATAAGCCATTTAACTTCTTCTCTATTTGCTTCCTCATCTGTAAAATCAGGATTAAAAATAAGTTCTCAGAATTTGGTCAGCATTAATTAGTGTTTTGAAAGCATATTAAGATCTGAGCACTGAGTAGGATAATGCTAAAATGTCCAAATCAGTATCCTGATGTGTCCAGGGTCAAATATCTAATTTGGCAATAGATTTTGGTCAATCCCATTTCTCACAAGTTTATCAAAATACTGTCCAGGCAGTGATCTATTTGAAACACTATACCAATGTCTTTCATTGTGTAAACATGAAAGTAAGTGTTCATAATTGATTGTTCAAGAAGAGTATAGAACTAGATGGTAATTGAGTTTTTAATAAAATATCAATTCAGTGATATTTTTTCTTTGTTGCCTAGAAATTCTTTGTAACATGAAATTATTGTAATCACTGGCATTTCATTATAAAATGGACAGCTACAATTGACTTAACAGAATAAAATTTGAAAGATTAAATATACCTTGCTGATTATACTTTAAACAATCCTATCTCATTGCCCTAAAAAAAAGAGCTTTTTGCATTAATAAGATCTCATATATGAGATTGTCCAAAATTTGCGCTTTATTCCTGTGAGTAGGAACAGTGATCCAGTCAACAAATACATATTTAACATTATCATATGCCAAGCAATATTCCTGGTATTGGGAGTAAAATAGTAAGCAAAACAGATCAAATCCCTATCCATGTGAAGCTTACATTCTAGTGGAATGTGAGGAAAGACAGAAACAGGAGAAATCATGAATAAAATACTTACTATGTCAGGTGCGGATAAATGTTATCTAAAAAATAAAACAGGAGAAAAATCACAAGGAATGATGAAATATCTGGAAGGGTTGGAGTAGGGCAAGAATAGCAATTGTGAACAGGGTGGTCAGAAAAGGCATCCCTCGTAGAAAACTTTTGAACAAAGACCAATAGCTTTATTTGTCTGTCTAGAGAAAATACATTCCAGGCAGATGGAAGACCAAGTCCAAAAACTTGAGGCATTCCTTGAATATTTGGAAACCAGCAGAGAAACTAGGATGGAAGGAGCAGAGAAAACTAGGCACAGAAGGTCAACAATATATCATGAGGTATACCTCTGACATTGAAAAGGTGTTATATTATCCTCTCTGTGGAGAAAAAAATTGCATGAGGACAAGACAGTGGCTGGGAGACCTGGTAAGAAGTTATTATACTAGTGCTCACTTCGGCAGCACATATACTAAAAAAAAAAAAAAAAAAAAAAAGAGGTTATTATACTAATGCAGATAAAGAATATGCTGTCTGGGACCAGAATAATGGTGACAAAGGTGACTGGACTCTCAATATATTTTAAATTTAAAGGTAAGAGGATTTACCAAATGATCTGTTTTAGAATGTGAAAAAAAGAAAAAAGAAGGAAGATGGTAAGATTTTTAGACTAAGTATCCAGGATACTTAGAGTGAGAACAGCAAAAAAGTAGACAAAATAATTCAGAACTTTTGTTAAAAACTGAATGTTTACCTATAGTGATTCAAAGGGGCACATGCACTGCAATGTTTATAGTAGCAATGTTGATAATAGCCAAACTAGGGAAAGAGCCCAGATGTCCATTGATAGATGAATGGGTAAAGAAGATGTGGTGTATATACATATACAATGGAATATTACTCTGCCATCAAAAAGAATAAAATCTTGCCATTTGCAATGACACAGCTGGAATTAGAGAGTATTATGCTAAGCGAAATAAGTCAGAGAAAGACAAATGATTTCATTCACAAGAAGGTACACAAGAAGATATGGCAAAAACAGCAGACAATAGAAAGAGATCCACAGGGGCTCCAGATATTTGGAATATCCAAAATTAGATTTTAAGATAAGGATGCTTACTTTATTCATGGAAAGCAGGCAACTGAAAACTCTAAAAAGAAATCATAACAAACTTGAAAAGAGCTAAAAATATAATTACCAAAATTAAGAAGTCATGGAAGGATTTACAAACAAATTATATCTGGCTGAAGAGAGAAATAGGGAACTGGAAAAGCTCAGAAAAAAAATAATAATCCAGAAGAGAAAAATCAAAGCATATGGTTAAGAGAGCTAGAGTACACTGTGAAGTTCAACATATCACGGATTGTCAAAAAAAAGGGGACAGAACATTATTTGAAGAGACAATAACTTATAATTTTCTAAAACTAATGAAATGTATCAATCCATAGATTCAAGAAGACCACAATTTTTAAGCAGAATAAACAAAAAATAAAGAGAATATTTTCAGTGACTAAACCCTGTAGAACTTGAATATTTAGAAGTCGGAGATGTTGACAGAGGAATGGATAAAGGAGATGTGGTTTATATATACAATGAAATGTTGTTCAGCCATGAGAAAGAAGGAAATCCCACATTTCGACAATATGGATGGACCTTCGGGCATTACACCTAGTGAGATAAGCCAGACAGAGAAACACAGATATTGTGTATTTGCCTATAAGCAAACCAAACTCCTAGAAACGGAAAGTAGAATGGTGGTTACCAGGGGCCAAAGCCCGGGTCGGGGGTGGGTACTGGGAGATATTAAAGTCCATAGGAAAATGAGAGCTCATCTGTTGAGAGGAAGATAGCAGGTCTCTAAAGAAGGTAGCATTTGAGATGGATATCAAAGGATAGATAGAATTTCAATAAATGGAGATAAACTACTTATCTGAACTGTACTTGGAGAATAATATGAAATCATTGAATGTTTTAGAACAGGAAGAGTAACCTGATGTGGTACATAAAATGAGTTGAGAAGAAAAGAAACTAAAGGCTGGACGACTCCTCTGGGTGGTCTATGGCACCAGTGCAGTGAATAGTGAAAGAAAGAGGATGGTAGCGTTGAGAATGGAAAGGAAAGAAAACAATGAAATCCTGATTGTATTAGTCAGCTATTGCTTCAGCGATGCCATTTAACAAGCAATGCTGAAGTTCAGTGGCTCTAAAAAACAGTATCTTTTCTTCATCAGACATCTCTACTTGGTCTAGGGTTTAGCTGATCTAATCTGGGCTCGATCAGGCTTAGGTCCAGGTTGTGAGTTGGGTCCACATCGGCACCATGTGTCTCTTATCTTCCTTGGACTAGTGGAAATAGAAGAAATGAGACTAGTGGAAATAGAAGAAATGAGAGAAATGCAAAATAGTTTACCCTGGGGGTGAAAATTAAGAAAAAATAATAAACCCACTGAAAAGTTGATTGGAATGATTAGGCTGTGGAGAGATCAATGACAGGTGGTCACAGGGTCTTTGAAGCTAGATTAATTTCAAGTAAATCCCATGTGTAAGCATCTCCAATATGAATCTCAAAATGAGGAATTTAACAATTCAGGAAAGATATGATGATACTTCACTGATTTAGAGGACACTCTTTCTTCATTCATATATTCAATAATTAAACACTTCCTATATACCAGATGCTAGCACAGGCACTTATACCAAAATAAGGAAGATAACAAGCCTTTTTTTGAGGAGTCCATAGTCCAGAAGAAAAGGCAGACATGTAAATAAATAATTATGATGTAATATAACAATACAGATAAGTAGAAAATGCTGCTGTAACACAGAAGAGAGAATAGTTAACTTTGAGTTGGGGTGGGTCGGTGGGAGGAACGTGGAATTCTTGAAAGAGGGCTTTGTGTGATTGAGGCGTATGTGAGGAGTAATTGAGGCTGGAGAGCAATGACAGTGAGGACATTCCTAGAAGAGGAATCAGCACAAGCAACATTTTTTTAAAAAGCAAGAGAGATTATGTTCCAAAATCAATAACATGGTGGAGGAGGGTGGGGGTGGAGGATAACTGGTAATAAAGTCAGTAAGCAAAGTAGCAAAGAGCCAGCTTATAGGGGTCAGAGCAGTTTATGATGATATTTGATCATTATCCTGGAGGATAATGAAGAGCCGTTACTGGGTTTTAAGGAGGGGGGAGTAATGTCTATGCTATGCCCAACTCGGAACTTGATTATCTCTCCCCACTCACCCTCACTACCATCCAATCAAAATCATCATATCTTAAAGGTTTTAATTCCCATGAGTTTTTTAAGTCTGTATCATCCTCTCCATCTCTATAGTTACCAAGCCAGTTCAGATTCTCTTTGTCCTATTTTTATAAATGGCCCTTCGGTTGCTGCGTTAGTTACCTATTACTGCATATTAAATTATTCCAAAACTTAGACACTTAAAACAATAATAAACAGAATTTCTTTAGTTCAGGAAACGTCAATCTATTTCTTTTGGTGGTGGTTGTTGCTGTTGCTTAAAATGACCTCTGGGCTCATAATATCCTTTTCCTTTAGCACCGATGCCCAGCCATACTTTCATCTTTCTCCCTAAATTACCTTCTATTCATATTTCAAGGTTCATTTCAGGAGATATATTGCCCAGCAAGTCCTTCCTGAGTCCCTCCTCCAACTTCTGCTCCAGAATCCTATACTTTTCCTTAATTCTTCCTTGATACTGTGTGTATATTTTTATCCTCTTACAAATCACATTCTAGAATTATTGTCCAATTATACACCTGGCTCCTCTGCTAAATAGGGAACATCTTGAAGTTTTAAACCTTGTAATATTCATACAAGTATTCACAGCACAAAATGTCTAAAAAATAATAGACACTCAATGAATATTTGTTGAATGAATCATTGACTAGATTTGCACGGTGGAAAGATTGTTTTAACAGTGTTAAAAATATACGTGCACTAGAGGCTGAAGAAAATGAGGTCAGGGATACCAGTTCAGAGGTGGTTTAGATACTTAAGCTGAAAGATGGGTAAGTCAGGGATGATAAAGTGGTAAGGATAGATTTAAAAGATGTTTATGAAGTCGAATCAATGGAACTCAGTGAGAAATTGTGAAGAGGGAAAGGATGAAAGTCTCAGTGGAAAGAGATGGTTAAATGTAGGAAGGATTACCAAGAAGAGAATAGATTGAAAAAAAAAAATCTGAAGAAGTTAGTACAGTTTCTGAGACAGAGTAAGTGTTCAACCAATGTTTGTTGGCCTTTCTTTCTTCCTTTCCTTTCCTTCCCTCCCCTCCCCTTCTCTCCTCTTTCTTTCTTTCGTTCTTTTTTCTCTTCTCTTTTCTTTTCTTTTCTCTTCTTTGTAATCAAAGTGGAGCCAGGGGCAGGGAGGGGGAAAGGGAGAGAGGTGAGGAGAGAAGAAGGAAGAAATAAAGAAAGGAAAATTTTCTTATCAAATTTTAAATACAGAAACAAGATCTTAGTAATAAGCATTAGGATTGTTTCCTTAGATACAAGAAAAAGAAGTAACTAAAACCTAATCTTGGTAATTTAGATGGCTTTAGTTACTTTACTTGTATTTTAAACTCAAAGATCAAAATAAATGAACTGACTTTAAGAGTCAAGTGAAATCCATTTTTGATATAAATGCAACAGGAGAGATGCATAAAGAGAGGGGAAATTAACCATTCATCTCCTCCTTTCTGACTCATTTCCCTGTTGAAAGTGGGAGAAAACATTCACAAATCTTAATATTATCTTCAAAACCATCTCCATAATATTCAATTTGCTTGATATGCAGGTGAGAGGAGCGGGGCAGGAAACCTTCATTCACTTGGAATACATACCTGGTCCTGAAGAGTGTTGCGGCTGAAATGATCAGCAGACAATTTTATGTCTTACAGAAGAGAGGATCACCTTTAATTGGTATATAGTAAATCTGGAGCATCTGGGCAGATTTTCAATGAATCCAATGCAAGTTGGAGAGATGTAGAGTCATAACTGATTTTTGACATCCTTATTGATACTCCAACAAAAGTTGGAAGAGAAGGCAATGTAAAATTACTGGCTAAAACTTTGGCTCCTCTGACGAAGGGTATCAAGTAGCAGAGATGAATCTTGCCTGCATGGATTAAGTTTTGTTTCTCATTCTGTTTTCCTCCTGGTAGATAAAAATGCGCAGGACACTGAGGCCTATTCCAGAATATGGTAACTGGCATTCACGTAGGCATGCTCTCTATATAGTTTTGTATTTTTAAATTTTCAACAAAAGCAGCCTACAAGAATGCACCAGATAAATCAACTAAAACTGGAAATTGGAAAATTTAAAAGATAATATAAGTAACATTTAAATGATGACATATAATAGATTACAATAAGTAGATTATAGGGGGTCAGCATGACTTGTATAAGTGTAGATCCACATAAAGACACAGACAGTGAGAAAGAATATAGGTGAGCAGTTCTCTTTTTTTAATAATTTTTTATTGTTATGTTAATCACCATACATTACATCATTAGTTTTTGATGTAGTGTTCCATGATTCATTGTTTGTGCATAACACCCAGTGCTCCACGCAGAACGTGCCCTCTTTAAGACCCATCACCAGGCTAACCCATCCCCCCACCCCCCTCCCCTCTAGAACCCTCAGGTGAGCAGTTCTCAAACCTTAACGTACATTAGAAGCATCAGAATCTCTTTTGCAAAGAGATTTTGGGGCCCTACCTCCAGAGTTTCTGACTCAACAGGTGTGTGGTGAGGCCTAAGAATTGGCATTTCAAACAAGTTCCCAGGTGAGACTGAGAAACCAGAGTAAAGTTAATGGTGAAGGAGATGAAATCTTTATTGAAATTATATGTTTGTTCAAACTTTATTTCTGCTATTTCAGCAATGCAAAATATTAAAAAGTCTGAGGAATCAAACTGAAATAGTTTCGAGTTCCAGCTTACAGAGATCTGCTGTGAAACTTTGGGAAACTGACTAAACATCTCTAGCCAACAATACCATCATCTGTAAAATGACCAAAATAATGAGACTTATCTCACGTGGTTGTTACAAGGATGAAATGAAATTATGTAAATCACTTCATTTCATGCATGGCACATAATAAAGCTAAATAAATGCCACTTGTTATTGTTATCATTATTATTACAAGAGAAACTATTCTGCATGGTACCTAACACATAGTATGTGTGCAGAAAATGCCAGTTACCCTCTCCTGGTCCATCCCATATTAAATGAAATAAAACATGAAACTGATTCTCATAGGACACCATTCACTGGAAATGAAATAGTTGGTCAATGTCATCCTTAAAAAAAATTATTTAGTACATGGTGTGTGCAAAATTCTTTCTCAACCCTCAAGGTCTTTCCATCTTCTTAAGGAAAAAGGACATAAAGAAACAGTATTAACTATTGGGAACTACACCCCAAGTAATGGCTGAGGAAAAAAAGTTTTAAGGAGCAACAGCAGTTACTTTGAGCTGGGGTACAAAGGAATGATTCATGGAGGAGGTGGAGTGGAATTTGTCATTTGGAGGCTCTCTGGCATCTGACTCTCTTTTTCCTAACAAAATGAACTCTCCCTTTTGAGAAAGCCCATGGTGTACATACTCTTGGTTGGAGTTACTGTTCTCTGCACACTATGGAGATCCCTTCCACAAACTGGACCGAACAAATGGACATATGACTTAGTCTGGGCCAACTGGATGCTCTATGCCAGGCCTTGGAATTCTGAGGGGAATGTGAGTGATAAGAGATACTTGGCGGTCAAGGTCATGGCAGCTGCAATGGCAGTAACTGAGTCCTTAATGGACTCTTCTTTCTGTGAGATGCTTGCTATATATGTCTCATGCTTCTTTACCTTCTAGAGTTTTCTTGGTTCCAGCTACCCCAAACTTATCTTCTAGCCTCCTATGAATTCTGTGAGTCCTTCTAGTAAATTCTGACTCCTCAGACTTTTTGTGGCAGAGGGCGAAGTAGGGTTTAAGTTAGCCAGTGTTTCTTATCATTGCTCTGAACCAAGAACTAACTGATAGTGGATCAAACGTGCATGAGTTTTCAAAGAAAGGTAAAATTCATGAAAACAGAGAAGAAATATCTCGGTTTGATAGGGAATATGCCAGAGATGCTGGAATGGGCTTGGGAACAATTACTAGATTCATTTGGTTAATACAAGAGTTTGATACAAAGGAGTCATAGAAAAACCACTCTTCAGCAAATCAGCCTAGGAAATCCTTAGCCTCTCTCTTTAGACAATTCCTAAGCCCATTCAGGACAACTTTACTCCTTAGGCAAAAATCACAGCAGAAACCATAGAACTCAGCTTGGCTACCTCCCCACTCCCCCAACCTCCACCACCTCCATATCTCTAGTAGTATAACAACCAAAATTTGCTTACCCTAGTCTACTGATTGGCTATTTCCTTCAATCACCTGTCAGAATGTCTACCTTCATCTGTCCTCAGACTGTCTTTCTCTTGTTTAGAGTCCCTCATATTCTTCAACCCATTTCTGCATTGGCTTCATTTCAACTACCTACCCTTCAAATTGCCTTTGATTGCACAGCCCTGACCTCTAGCTCATGCGATCCAGCCTAAGCTTCAAACTAAATTGCTCTACTTCAGCATCTACATCCAAGACGACCACTGATGTGTTTTCTCTACCTCTTCACTGGATGTATTGGTCTAGTTTTAAGGGAAATATATCCTCAGAACAGATACATTCCCACCTGGCTTAAATCCAGCCACTTCCAAGCAGAGAGCATGATGGAGTGACTTGTTTAAAAAAAATTGTTTGGATGAAAAAATCTGGCAGTAGCTTAGTAACAGTCGGAATGAGGAAAAAACTGAACACAAAGAGACCAGTTGAGAAGAAGCATGACATAGGACTTGGACAAGGGTGGTAACAGTGCGACTTGGAAAGAAAAAAGGAGATAGAATATTACAAAGGAGAAATAGACAAGACTGAGTAGAAAAGGGATGGAGATGAATCCAATATAACTTTCTGGTTTGAATCCATGAACAAAATAGAGAAATAGAGAGTATCTGCCAGTTTTGAGAAACTGTTTTATATACTTTCACAGATGTTAAAAGATGAGAGGAAGGATTTCAAGGCAGTGAGGGCAATCAACAAGGCAAACGTTATAGGAAAGTCCAAAAAAATGAGTCAGTTTTAAAAAAGTATTTAGATATGTTTCCTAAAAGGTCACTGGTGACTATGAAAAAAAACTTCAGGAAAGTGATGAGACTGAATTCAGATCACAAGAAAATAAAGAATGAATAGGTGGGAAATAGAGGTGTCAAATATAAACTATTTTAGGGAAGTTTGGAAGTGAAAAGAAAGCTGAAAGAAAAAAACGAGGCAATGATTCAAGATGTAGAAGTTGAGGAAAGGTGATACCACGCTCGTTACAAAGCTATAAGGAAACTGTGTGATGGTCTTTTCTGCTAGTATTACAAGTCCAGATTTTTAACCTTAAAAGTCATTGTATTCTGAAAGGGACTGGCACAGTCTCTTGTTGTTAACACCTGTTGGCTTAGCAGGTTATGACATAAGAGTTGATTACACAGACACTGTTTCAGAAACAGAAAAAATATAATTAAGGCACAAAAAGACACGGGTACTGACAAGTCTTATTCACACCTTTCTACTCTCTAAATGAACTTGGTTTTGTTGGATGTGAAAGCAAGACACAGAGAAAAGGGTTTTTAATTCAAAGCTTACACACTCTCCCAACAGTGTGTTTAAAACTAATTGCTTTATAAAGTCCAGAGGGCAAGCGAGGACTCAAGTTGCAGAGCAGCTACATGGATTTCTGCGTTTGGAAACTTGGTCCTTCCAAGTCATAGAAATGAAAACAAAGCATATATGAAAAATGACTGTCCTGCTCTTATTTGAGTGTTTGCATACTGTTTCCCATAAAGGAGCAGAAACCCACTGCCAGACTTGTGCATACTCAGAAAGGTAAAAAAGATAGCATCTCCGGAATGAGGCTGGAGAAATGTGACTCATCTCTTTTGCTCTTTGCCAAGCTTACCTTGACATTTACTTCTATAAACATAGTCAGTGAAGACTATGCAAAAAAAATTATCTTCCGAATCTACATCTGGATTTTTTCTCCACTGCCACATCTTGACGAGCTAGGAGAATTTTCCTCTCTTCCATTACATACAATGCTAGTAATTACCCACGCAGTGGACCTTGTAGTATACCCTACTTCTAACTTCCTCCTTGCCTGCTAGCCTCATTTTTGCTTTGCTATAGCCCTGCGAAATGAACTAAGGACAATCATTTTTGCCTCCCATTGATTATCAAGGTATGTCATGATGGTCATATAAGGGGACACAGGCACTTAACATTATTTTGGTATTGGGAGACAGTGAGATTCTTTTTTTAAATCTTTCAGTGTTTGGGGTTTTTTTTTAATTTAAATTCAATTAGCGAACATATAATACATCATTAGTTTTTGATGTAATGTTCAATGATTCATTAGTTGCACTTCTTTTGTTTATACATTGGAATGCATCTTTGAACTAAGTTCATAAGGCAGAAGTATATCTGTATATCAAGCTTAAATGTGATCTCAAATACCTTTTTTATTTTTAGTTATCTACACGACTCAAAGGAAAGGAATGTTTTTGACAATTATTGGTTTTAATCAACCTAAAAAGATTCAAAGAAGATTGTATGAACCTCAGATGGATTTGGACTTGAATTCTTCATATTAGTTGAATGATGATTTTGCATGTATCTCTTGTTTCCAAAATCATGTTCTGACACTAGTACAAATTGAAAGTGTGTGTCATCCTATATACTCTCTGTGCATTTCTTATCCCCCCCGCAACTCAGGCACACCTCCAATTACTGGAACTCAAAACAAATTGCTCCTGTTTAAGATTACTGAGGGATAAAAAGATAGGTCGCTGGCCCAACAAACCAACAGAGAACTTCCCACTATGGATATATATTATCCCATCATCCTCATAATGGCAGTTAAGCTCTCTTAGCCTAAATGTTGTATTGTAATATTAGACCATCTACATGATACAAAGTAGACAGTTTTAGTGTCAGTTATTCTATTTACTTGGTCAATTTAGAAAACCAAAAAAGATCATTCAAGCTGCTACTATGATTTTTTTTACCTGAAGTGGTTGAATTTACTTTGTGTTGCACAGATTCTCCCCTCTAGGGAGGCATGAGTGACCTCTATAGGATGGTTTCTAAGGATGAGGGGCTTGTTGTAGATAATTAATGTCCACACCTGAACTATGTGAGTCAGGAGTTTCTCTTCTAGAATATCCGATGGAAGAGCTTACGGGACAACAGTCTGACTTTAAGGTAGGCCTAGGAGCCTCATCCTAAAGGCTTCAGGTGTTGAGGTGGCTTTAAAAGGTGTCATGATTTGATTCCTGAACCAAATATTTGCATACGGGTGGGATATTCTCAAGAACAACACCTGTAACGGAGTAAGGGAAGCAGGACCGGACAGAGGGAGAAGGTGAACTGTGATATACTTGCAGCAGAGGCTTCAGCCCATCCCACAAGTTCTCTGAAGTTGGAATGGCCTCTCAGACCTGCTGAGCAGAAGCAAGAAGCTGGGTCTTCGTGCCCCTACCCCTGCACACCCTCTCTCAGCCTTCTCATACCGCTCAGACCCATAGGAAACACACTGGCCCCAGGACTGAGATGGAACCTTGGCAGCCAAAAAAAAAGAGAGGGATCAACTGTGAGTCCCCAGCAGCCAACACGTCTGGCCCATGGGGGAATGAGGGTCCTGGTGCTAAAGGCAGGATCTGGAGAATGTACCACAGCATCCACTCCAGGGGTAGATAACGAAAATTGTAGGGAGACAAAGGCCATCCTCTTTCCTCAATCCTAAGTGATCCTTTGTTCTGCCACTGCCTGAGGACCCCAGAGTCCTTAGTTACTAACTGGGTGATATTAGAGAAGTAATTTTTTTTTTGAATCCTTTATGCTTTCATTTGTAAAATGTGCCTACTCACAAGGTTGTTGTGAAGATCAAATAAAATAATCTGGCAATGAAGCCCTGGGTGGCTCAGTTGGTTAAGCGGCTGCCTTCGGCTCAGGTCATGATCCCAAGGTCCTGGGATCAAGCCCCACATCGGGCTCCTTGCTCAGCAGGGAGCCCGCTTCTCCCCTGCCTGCCACTCCCCCTGCTTGGGCTTGCTCTCTCCTTCTCTCTGTGTGTGTCAAATAAATAAATAAAATCTCTAAAAAAAATAATAATCCGTCAAGGATTCACCATAGTGCCTGGTATATTTAGAAACACTAAAGAAATAATACATATTATAATGTGTCAATAAATCTTTGCTGTTGCTTTAATGTAACTTAGCACACATCTTTTTTGCATTACCTGAAAAAAAGGTGTTAATAAGGAGATAACTAGAAATCTATCACCATAGCTATCCCATCCTATGATTGGCCTAATATGGTGGTGACATAATCAAGCCAAAGACAAAAACTCAAAAAAACCAGCATATTTAAGCTTTTTGTTGCTTGAGTGGAAGCAGGGGTGGGGGGGTAGTAAAAAGTCTGAAGAGCCTCATTTAATGATATCAGAAGAGTTGTAGTATTGCTTGTAAGAGAAGACTAAAACTGTGTTAAAAGGAAAACAAGCAAAGAAAAATCAACCTTACTCTCTAAAGAGAACTGGTGAAAAGATGTATTATCTACAAAACCATTTAGTCAGGGAGTTCTAGACATAAAGTAGGCTTTCGAAAGGTGTTCCTTGAATTGAAATACATCATGTGAATGGAGCGAACAAGACCTTGTTTACTAACTAGCATCTTAAAATGGAAAAATATAATGAATCCCTACCATGTACCAAAAACATATATATATTAAGGGCTTGAATATATAAAGATAAATAAGACATAATCTCCACCTTTACGGAACTCACTGCTTAGGTGTGAGAGTGATATGTCAACAAATCAGCACAATACAGTGCCACAGTGCCTTGGAAGCACAGGGAAGGGGCTACTAACATTGATGGGAAGGGTCAAGCTTAGGGATTTTGACATTTTCCTGTAATCAGTAGCAAGACAATAATGACTTATAAGCAAAGGGGAGGCATTATTTGAATTTGTTATTTTTGGAAAACATTACATTCATTCATTTTTTTTGACATTTTCATTTATCTGCTTTTGCCAGGTACTGTTTAGTGAGCAAAATAGACAACCTCTATCACTCCAATTAAAATGCTGGCAGCAGGAGGAGCTGAAGCCAGGTGAATCTGGTGACCAAGAGACCAGGTAAGAAGCTGTTGTATTTATCCTATGAAGAAATGATGGAGAGGGAAGAACAGATTCAAGACATAGTCGGGAGAGAGTCCTGCATTCTTCAGAGAATTCAGAATCACATTTCATTTGCCTTAGAAAGATGAGCCCCTGATGCCTTAGGATCCTAATTCGAAAATCTTGGATTCTGTGGCTGTCACCTGGGTCAAAAGGTCAACCCCTTGATGCTGTCTCCTCTCTTCTTCCCACTGTCTTTTCTGGAGCATAAACAATCATGCTCCTCACATTCCCATCAGATAGGAAATTGTGATTCCAGGGAAATGGGCCAAAATTAGCCAGCTTCCTTTATAAGCAGGCCTCTTCTCAGTAAATAAATTCTATTTATTTTGAAACTAGAAACTTTGTTTAATATCCAGTATCAATATCAAAAGGCAATCTTGTTCCTTTTCTTAAAATGATCAAAAAAACAGATCTAAGATTAAACACTTCTTAAGACAAGAGTTTTAGGACCTCTCTCAGTCAGACTCTGCCTGATAAAAATGACTTCTCCAGGATACTATTTTTAGCCTTCATCTTTTTCCTACCAAAATATGTTCTTACTAGTACAAAATGTCAGCTCATATCCAATAAGAGTCATTTCTCCCCAATTTTGTTATTGGTAAAAATAACTCCACCCAAACAAAGCAAATGATATCTGAGTTTTTGAAATGATGTCAATTAAACAATATATCGTATCACTCTAAAAGACTGTGGCACAGAATTACTGATTGAGCTACCGTTCACTATATTCTGTAAATGCAATTGAATTTAGAGTTTGTTTATAAATAAGCATTTTTGGCACATGAGATCCAATGTCTTCTTCACCTTCCTAAGCCACAAGAAGACCCCCACCCAGTCCTGCCAGTTGGCCCAGTCAGCAGATAACGTAGTTAACTGTCTTTGCAAAATTGGTTGGCATCAGTCTGTCTCAATGTTGCTTCCTAGCCTGATGGTAGCTGAGAGAAAAACTTTTCTGAGAGAAAAACTTTTCTACAAATTTTTATGGTCAAGGAGCTCAGGCAAAGAGTACAGAATATGGGTATCTTTTCAGCATAACTAGTTCTAACGTCCTTGATCTGAGCCTGTCAAGTTCACCTCTTCCCTGACTTGTGCTTAGCTCTGAAACTACATAGCAACTCAGAGTGTTCCTGTGGTTCCAATAATAGAGCAAGCACGTGTCCCCTCCCCCTAACACACACACTCTCCCCTCTTTAAAGGAAAGTTAAAAATAGCCCAAATAAGAAGGGAAGAACACCAGCGCAAGAGATTGGCTAGTGGCAGTGATGAAAACAACAGGCTGAAGGGTACTGCCCAGGCTTCCTGAAGGGGGTCATTTAAAAGATGAGCTGGGAAGGAAGACGGATGTTTTGAAAAACAGCAGTAGTAGAAAAGGCACTTCAGATTGAGGGGACATGAGCAAAGAATGAAATCAAGAAAGCACACTGTGTCCAAGAAAACCTGTGAGACCCAATTTGGCTGCAATTGGGTATATGGATACTAGTAAAACACAACCAGATGGATAAGGTAGGCTTATTAATTTGTGGATTGTTCTTGATCCTACAGGAGAAAAAAGGATAAATTTAATTTGGTAGACTCTTGGCAGCAGTTGATGTTATAAAGAAGAAAAAAACATTATCAGATGCTTTAGGAAGATTATTCTGGTAAGTAGTTCTCAGAACGAACAAGAGAAAGAAGAGGCAAAGTGTAGGGAAAATATCAGGGGCTTATTTCAAACAAAATGTACTCAAAGTCTAGGTTAAACTGATGGCATTGGGCTTAGAAATGACAACAGATTCAAGAGCCATTGTGGAGTTAGGTTTTACATAACTAGGCTTCTTAGTGTGATTGCAGAAGAAGCAGGAGTCATAGATAACTCCAGCGTCTCAACTCTAAATTAATTGAATAATTCAAATGTCATTAATGGAAAAAACGAAGGAAGAAAAAGGATTTTTTTTGAAGAAGACATGATGAGTTCTATTTTATATATATTTATAAATGGCAATTAAGGTGGTAACTAAGATTCAGAGGCAAAAATGATAATGTCAGGTACTCCTTAAGTGCCACACTAAATACTCTCAACCTCATTTGTCTCTGGGTTCCTTGTCCAGTTGGTCCACCTAAACCTTCACTTTGACAACCAACTCAATGTGGGCTCCAATAGGTACACCTACTAGCCCCTGATCATTCATGCCAATGGATACACCTTTCATCTTCAATCTCAGGGCTTCTCTGTTACCGCTGAGATGTAAGACCCTGCTTTGCTTGCTCAGGACACACACATACACAACCAAAACCCAGGGAAGCCAACACCGTATGAAACAACTCTTTGAGTACTGGGACATAAAAGCTGATATGGAATTTCCTCTTCCCAAGATGGACCGTCCAGAGATGCAGTAACTTAGTATGGCCTGTTGGAAGGAGGCCCTTCAAGAGTGAGTAATCAGTTGCATTTGATACCAGCTGGTACCAAGTCCAGCTCAAAATATAGCCTCCTTTGGCTCTAGCTCCTTCTCTGCCTCATTCTCGTTTTTACTCACACCAGCTTCCCGTGTTCTCTAATAAAAAGTTTCATATAGGCTTTTGCCTAAGCAATCTAGTCTAAGGGAACAGAGAAAGCCTTAACAAAGAGTGATTGGTTATTTATTTTATAAACATTTGGTCACTGAGACAGATGTAATGGTCATCAGTGGTATTCCGCTTACCCTTTTAGGCACCTGGTACATTTGCTCTTCTCTCACCCCTTGAAGTTGAGTGTGACCAGTCAGGTGTTTCCCTGGCCAATAATGAAAGGTGAATTGAAAGGATGGATCAACTCCAGCTTTAAATGCTGGAAAGGCAGTTTGTAGTTTTCTGTGTCCCCATAAAATAATGATCCAAATTTGTCTAAACATCCTTTTAAAAAAATCATACACATCCACAAGGATAGTAAATAAAACTTATAATGTATGTTTACAGCATAACTCAGGGAGAAAAGATAAAATATTCTGAACTTAAAATTGCGTGATAAAGTGAACAAATAAACATATTAATGTTTGGGGAACCAGAGTTCTTGTTGAAGGAGAAGGAAGATGCACATATGGAATGGAAGAAGTTCAAGGAGGACCCTATGTTGCTTGATTTAAAATAGAGGTGGCAAAATGAATACATTTTTTAAGTTTTAATATATTTCTATTTTTTTAATAATTTTTATTGTTATGTTAATCACTATACATTACATCATTAGTTTTTGATGTTGTGTTCCATGATTCATTGTTTGTGCATAACACCCAGTGCTCCATGCAGAATGTGCCCTCTTTAATACCCATCACCAGGCTAACCCATCCCCCCACCCCCCTCCCCTCTAGAACCCTCAGTTTGTTTTTCAGAGTCCATCGTCTCTAATGGTTCGTCTAGTTTTAATATATTTCTAGTTCTGACCTCTGCAAGGGTCTCGAGGCAACAACAGCATAGTAGCAATGGAAACACCTAGTGCCAGATTTTTGTTTCTAAACACCATTCCACACTGTCTCCTTCGAGAAATTAATGGTTCCGGCTCTGGGACAGGGAAAGCTCAAAATGAGCCTGCAGCATTTGATTGTGTCATAAAGCAACGAGGGCTCAAAAACTGATAGAGATAGGACACAAGAGCTATCTTAAGGCTAAATCTGGGGTAATTTCAGCACCAGAAAAAAATAATGATGATAGTGAATTATTTTTAAAAAGAAGAATCTATGTGTCCAAAGTTCACTAAAGAAAAAGGGGTGCAAGAGAATTTCTTTATGGAAGAAGGCCAGCTAATAAATGTAGAATGAATATTAGAATTAGAAAACCAACTTTGTGCAACCATCAAGGTAATAACTGATTTAAACAAAAATCATGAAGGGATGCTAAAACCAAAGGGTGAAAGTTTGTTGAGATAGAGGATATTGACATATTCTCATAGTATCTCTCACACAGATTGCTATGGATTATGGAGAGAAAAAAGCGATTGAGCAATGGGAAAATCTGCCAAGTGCCACTTGAGCCAAGTTATCAAATTTCCAAACTGACAATAGGTGTGCATCCTGATATGATTCACAATGCTTAGAATAATTTGGGTGAAGAAAGCTGGATATGATTCCACCCACTTGCCACTACAAAACAGAACAATTACTCAGAATTATTGCAGAATAAAAAAATCAGAATTACTGTAAAGCTCAAATGATATAATGTATCTGAAAGGGGAGCAAGTCAATATGCCAAAAGTCAAATTTTCTAAAGTCAATTCACTGAAAGTCAATTAGCTAAATGAGTAAATTAAAAAGCCCATTTGCCAACTCCCCAATATTAGCAATTTACAAGAGTCTTGTTTCTTTTGACTATTCAAATAACATTTCAGTAATGTTATGTCATTTTTATGGCAGCAAGAGGAAACTAAAGCAGCCATTCTGCAGTCCACACGGTGCAATCCACTTCCAATCCGCCCTCTGAGGACACACAGGTGAGCAAGCCCAGCCAACATCAGCAGATGCTAAACATCCTACCCATTATGACTTGCTATAACAATTACCAACATTTAAAAGACACATATTTTTGGTAAATTGAATAGGTAAATTTGTCAAATTGGTAGTTAAATACCATTTTTAGCAAACTCGCTGAAGTAAAACAAAATGCTTCAAAAACATTATTATTTTCATTAGAGTGCTAATAAAAATGTCATTTTATTGTTGAATCAATTAAACTAAGCAGAAAGATAGAAACTACAAATAAAAGAGTTGAACGTCCACAGTTATATTACCTTCTGTATGGTAATGATTAATCAAATATAGTCAGAGCATTCCAGAATATGGAAAATTTCAATCCAAAGCATTGTACATAATGAGTTCTCACGAGGAAAGTGGTATAGGATTGCGTGTATGTCTTTGTCTATGTGTATATTTGTGTGTGTGCATGTGTGTATCTTGTGCATGTGTGTTTTTCACAAGGTGGCTGCCAAAATCATCATGTCCTATAGAATATGTTCTAGTTGCCTGAAAATCTAAAAATGTGCATCAGCTTAGGAAACAGGAGAAGGAGAGAGAAGGAATTAATAAAAATATATGGAGAAGAGAAGAGGAAAAGAAAGGAAAACAAAATAAAGAAGGTGGATAGTCAGTCTTTGGGAAGATAAAGCAAACACAAGGGTGGCTGCCCATCCACTGGGACATAAACCTAAATCAGATTATCACAGTCTGTGAAGATCATAATCACTGATCATGATCGTGGATCATGCAATGGCGTCAGCAAGAGGTGGTTCCTGGTAATGTAAAGGCCATTCTGTCCTAAAAGACAGGAAGAAATGATGAGTTCATGAGAAGATGAAGCTGCCAAGAGCTGAAGAATCTTCCTTCATTGTCTCACACGTAAATTTTGCCACACACAGACACTGACTGATGACATCTGATTATAACAGCTGACGAGGCTCCATGGCCTTGGAGCCAGCAAATGTTTTCATCAATACACCCCAGCAGTTGTGATTTGCATCCATTCACCTTGTTGATCTTGGACTAATTCCCTTTTATTTCTAACAATATGATAAGATATTTGCTCCTACAATTAACTCTGAACATACCCCCAAAACAGCCTGCTCACGTTTTGATGGAAATGTTTTTATCTGCACATGGTTGATGTTATTTTTCCCAGTACCTTTTGTAACCAAGCCATTCATGATTTCCATTGGGTGCACCCCCATATACTGACAGCCAAGTTCCAGTGGTTTGTAAACTTTTCCATAAACCATCTTCAACAATAGTTATTGAAATGGCAGTCATGCCACAGATATCAATTTATCTTTTCTTATCCAGAAACCTAAAGTCTGGGTAGGGAAAGGGTGTATGGTAGGGGGAGACAAGATTTGGGAAACAGGAACAAAGATGTTATCAATTTTCACTTTTTGTATTAACATCAGGGCTCATGACACTTGCAACTTTTTTTATAGACTAGGTTAAAAACTAATATTTTCACTTTCCAGATGGAAAAAAGTATTAATTAGAACAATTTGGATACTGTCTAAGAACAATGATAATTGTAGTGCAAACATAAAATCTCTGTGACATCTTGACATAATATCTTCTGGATTAATATCACTATTTCTTTTTCTTTTAGAAATTTAGCTAGCTTGTGAGAAAACTTCCCCAAAATAGCCAGCTGTGTGCCCTTAGACAAGTAACCTAACTTTTCTAAAATTAAGGATGAACGCTAGGATGTCTTTACCTCTAGTAATTTATGACTGAGTAATAATTAAATTTATTTTGATGTGGCTTCCTCTCTACAGATGTTTAAAGCCCACAGTTACTTCTACTGCATATCTTCTTACAATTGCTCTAAATAAATTTTACTGAAAGACAGGATATTCCTGATCCAGTCACAAATTTTTTTTCTCAGTGTATTTTCTTAATCTTAGTTTTTATTTTCTAACATTTTGGGCTACCTAATTTAAAAATTTATGAATTCAGCAGATTTTTTAAAAGACTGATGATGCACAATCATTACTAAATCTTTTTGTGACATAATCTATAGACACCTAAAATAATGCCTTGTACTTAAGACATGCTTTACCAGGCAGCTCCTCCCACCCCCCTAACCTCACCCACAACCTTGCTCTCACCACCCTGATCCAAGGCATGCCTTCTTGAAGGAATTAGGAAGGCAATGAAGAACTAAGACACTGTGACCATTTTATTATTAAATGTATCTTTGGCCCTAACTAGCCAACTGAGTTGGGTCTTTCCCCAAGTTAGGTTGGTGCTTCATTCCACAGATAGCACAGACTATGCCCCACCCCTTGGCATCTCTGATTTAATTGGTCTTGGCTGAGGCCCAAGTACCAACTTATTGGAGCTCTCAGGTGACAATGAGCTGCAACTATTGAGAAATGGAAGAGCTTGAGGCTGATGGCTTTTCTAAGCACCCCCTAACAGAGTCTGGGTTGCGAAAGAGCTGTGCAGTTGGGATAATTCTTGGTGGGTGGGGGTAGCCTTGAACTTCCACATGGTGTATCTGTCTTGCACCCTATTTAAAGGTTATTTACCACAATATCAAAGGGATGCAATTAGAAACATTCAACAAGTATTTATTGCATGCACACTCAACATGGGAACTATTTCACTTGTAAAATAATCGGATCTTATGGTGCCCTTCCCCCCATCAGACGATGTTATATGTAGGATTCAGAATAATATTAATGTCAGCCACACAAGACCGATTCCCACACCATCTGGGATAATAATGCAAGTCACATGGGGACATTTTTAAAAAGTTGGAATCCTGGCCCTACCACAGATCTACTGACTTTGGATATTCAAGTGCTTTTCTCATCTCCTTTACTAGTTTGTAAACTGCTTTCAGAATAGGTTCTTTGCCTCATACAGCTCTGTATCCTTCACAGCATGTAGCAGGGTGCTTCACACCTAATAGTACTTATTTAATAGTTTTCAGGTTAAAATGGATATGAACACTGGAAATCCTTCCCTTTATAGACCAACTTCAACAGGTGATTAGAATAAATCAATAAAGTATCGAGGTATTTCATATATGAACTAAATTCAAATTTAAAACCTCAGTCTAGGAAAAGTCAATCATACTTGAAATAGTACTGATGAATCTTCAGAAGCAAGGAAACGTTATCATTTATCAGTTGCCTAGAACATAATATTATCTTGAAACCAGTTTTATAATTATAGGGGCTTTAACTCACAACCCTGAGATCAAGACCTGAGCTGAGATCAAAGGTCAGATGCTTAACTGGTTGAGCCACCCAGGTGCCCCAATAAGCCCATTCTTTTTGCAAAGAGTTGTATGATAGTTTTCAAAGGTGTGAGCTTTTAAAACATACTAACAGTGCTTCCATTTTATGCCACTATTACTGAGTTTTAAATGGAGAAAGTCATTTAATAAATATTTACTGAATGCCAAATAGGTGCAAGGCATGCTGCTGGATAATAGGTATTCAGCAGTAATAGGACAGCTTTCATGAGGCTTATGTTCTAACACATAAGAAAGCTAATCCATTAGTTCATTGCATTTGAAATAAATGCTATTAAAGAGAAGTACAGAGTAGTGTGAACATAGAACAGGTGCATGTGATTCAGTCTGAGGGTGAAGAACTACCATTTGAGCTGAGTGTTGAAGAATTAATAGGAATTAACTATGGGAAGAGAAAAGAGAATATTCTGACATGAGGAACAGCAAGTAAGAAGACCCTACAACCAGATGGGGTGTGAAGCCTACAAGAAAAAATGAAGGCCCTTGTGGTCAGAGTTCAGAAAGCAAAGACTGAGTGATGAGAGATTCTTGGCTCTGATGAGGCCGTCAGTCAGTAAGACCTTATTAAAATTATAATTGTCGTACTTACCTCAAGAACAGTAGCAAGCCATAGCAAGATTGAAGCTAGGGAGTCACACAGTCAGACTTGCATTTTTCAAAACACCCTAACTGCAGTGAGGAAAATGGATGCAATTAGGAGTAGAGAGCATGAACAGAAAGAGATCTTCAAGAAAGTTACTCAAGTAGTCAAGGTAAAAGAGATTTTATCTCCAACTAGAGAAGTGGGAGTGGAGATGAAGAGAAGTAGGTTGATTCATGAAAGATTTAAAGCTAAAATCAACAAGATGAGGTGACTGATTAAACATGGGAGTGAAGGAGGGGAAAGAATCAGCTGATGCCCAGTCCTCTGGCTTGGACCACTGGGCAACTGCATGCCAGGACAGGTCACCCAAGGAACATAGGAAGACTCTAGCCTTGGGAAAAAAGTAATAAGGCTATTTGGGTGATGAGCAAGCAATTACATAGCAATAGTTCTGTACCTGGCACTGTTCTAGGGGATATATATATATATATATATGTATATATATATACATACATATATTCTTTTCCCCAAATCCTCATAGCATGTCTATCAGATAGGTTCTATACAATTCCCAGTTTACCAATGAGGAGACAAAGGTGCAGGGAGGCTAGGTGACTTGCTCAGTCAAACAGCTAGTTCATGGCAGAGTCCCTCAACCATGATACTCATATTCAACAACCTACCTGTATTGAGTGTGAGGTGCCCAGGAGGCATCTGAGTGGATTTATCAACCAGTCATGTTGGAGGAGGTCATTGAGAGGATGTGACCGCTAGTTGACCCATGAGCTGGACCCAGAAGATAGGAGGCTCCTCACCTCCAACCCTGGCTTGGAATGTACATTCTGGCCACCATTCCCACAGCTGGAGCCATATTCAAGGACAAAGCCTTGAGAGAGCAATGTGTTGTTGGGAGTATCTGTACAGGGACTGAATCCAGTTAAGACCTCTGTAAACTTTGGAGATTCTGGCCAGCAGGTGCAGAGATCTGCAAGAGACAAGCCTGTGTGTAAATTCCCTTGCTTTATTAAAACTGCCACGAACCAACCTGGAGTGGTCTGTCTCTTTCTTTGGTATCTCCTTGCCCCCTTGTACCCTGGGCCAGTCTGCAACCAACAAGTAGATTCATGAGTCTGGAATTAATTGAAGTCTGGCTGAATACATTGTTACATAAGAGAACATAAGGTTGTGTTAGCAGAGTTAAGAACATTACTTAATTTCAGTTGATCCTTGAAGACCAAATAACCTTTCTCCAGAATAAAAAATTTTAAGTGGAGCAGATTAATTTTGGAGGCCTTCCCAAACAATTTTCTGTTTAATTGCACTGAGGACATCAACACCATACCATTTCCCCTTCTTTACATGTATGGTGTGGGACTCAGATAAACACGGATTCCAACCTCAGGTTTCCCTGGCAACTAGTTCTGTGCCCTTGAAAAAAGCTGCTTTACCAGTTTGAGACTCAGTTTCTTCATCTATTAAATAAGGATTTAAAAAAAAGAAAAACTGCTTTCACACATATAAGGATTAGGTGACACAACATATACACAGGACCAGCACCCCCTTCTACTCTCTCTCCACATGGCCTTCTGATGAACATGTTATAACAAGGCTAAAATGTAAATATTTTCCTTATTTTACGTTAATTGGATTATTATGCAGTTGTAGGAGAGTGTAGACTGTAAAGGAGGTGTGAAAAGAGTCTCCACTGAGCCTTATATTTTTGCCGAGCATCCAAGAGCCTTAACCTCAGAAGGGAGGGTATTGTTGAGGAGGGGTGACAAGAACAAAAGTGTTCCTCGGGACGCCTGGGTGGCTCAGTTGGTTAAGCGTCTGCCTTCAGCTCAGGTCATGATCCCGGGGTCCTGGGATCGAGCCCCGCATTGGGCTCCCTACTCGGCAGGGAGCCTGCTTCTCCCTCTCCCACTCCCCCTTGCTTGTGTTCCCTCTCTCTCTCTCTGACAGATGAATAAATAAATCTTTAAAAAAAAAGAAAAAAGAACAAAAATATTCCAGAATGAGGTGTGCAACAACCTTGATTCTTACACTAAAATATTCAAGGGACTTAGAATTCTTTGTGTTAAGAAAACTGGATATGTATTCCACCCGCTTACCACCACAAAAAGAACTTGGAGGCATTTGGCCTGTGTGGACTTGTACCACGCCATTTTATTTGAACTCTTGTGGTAACATCAACCTTTCATGTAGGAGGAGCAAGTAGGGTTTGTTACAAAAAGAGAGCAAGAGATTCTGCAGGAACTTCTTAAGTGCTTTTAAAGCAAACATTTGAATCACTGCAAGAGACACTTTTTAAAATTGGGGCTTTCCATTTTACTGTTCATTGGATGTTTATTCATAAGCATGCAGGAATTATAAAATTTTCCTCAAGCTCTTATTTAATGCTTGGGCAGTGCCAACTATGAACCTAGTGCTTGCTGTAGGAATATAAATGTAAAGAAAATAGAATAATTCTTGAAGATCACAGAGCTTCCATGCTGGAGAGGGGAGTTTAAAAACATTTGCCTTGGTAACTGAAAAGAACTGTCTTTTAATGTACTATAATTTTCCCCATTTGAAATGGGAAGCAGCCACAGAGGGAAAAAGTGAAAGTAGAGGAACTGGAAAAACAAAAGTAGGAAAGGATTTATTCATCTTAGCACAATGCCTGCAGCCAGACTGAATCATTCTTCCTCTGCATAAACATTCTAGAGTTGTAAGAATAGCTCATACCCCCAACGCCAACTTGAAGGAAAAGGAAGACTTTAACTTCTGTAAAATAATGAGCTTGTTACTAGTTTTCCATTACACCTAAACACAGGTTAACATAATGAAGTCAGTCAAATATTTTCTAGCCGTTTGAAAAACAGGATGTTTTTAAAAGTTGAAATCAATTGCATGCATCTACATGGAGCTTCACTACTTAGGTTAGTATAAACTATATTTTTAAAATAGTAATACTTGTTACCAACAGGGCAGCTAAAATTCCTGAGTTTTTAGACAACCTTTGAGAGTGTCAGTCTATCAGTTATAGGTGGAAGAGATCCTTACTTTCCAGGCTGTGGGGAAACAGGGGAACTCGGCTCAGGAGAAAAAAGGAAGTTGGCAGGAGCCATGTGTGTAATTGATCCTTTCAGAACTGACTTCTGACTAATGAATTATTCCCATTAATGCAGAAGCAACGATAATGGTCACAAAGCACAGGTCCATAAGGGGACCCATCAGAACTACCAGTTTCCTTTCTGGAAGGTGATTAGAATTAAATCACAGATCCTCTGACTGAATGAATATCCAGGGGTTCTTAGATTTAACAAAGGGGAAAACATCCTACAGAGGGGGGGAAAAATAAGGGTCATTCTTGAGCTATTGATTTAATAATAATTTTTAAAGGTTTTCTACCTCCTAGCTGGGATCGAAGGATATATTGTAAATGCTTCGTAAATCTCCCATTTCCATTAAATCATTTTGAGTAGAGCAGTGAACTACCATGGCTTCTAGGTTTACTCTCTTATAACCACTGCAGCCTCTGTCCTAAATATCTGATAAGAGATGCCCTGACTGTGCCTTTATCCCTTAAGGATTTTATTTCTAGAGCTCCTTTTTGAGCCCTACAAGAAAAATATCCTTATACACTTCCTACAGTAAAGAAAAAGAGCAGTGGTGAATCACTTAAAATATCAAACAGCAGGTATAAATCACTCAGTACCTCATCCCCATTTTGCTGATGTAAAAAGTCCATTTCCATGGAAACAAGGATTAGAAATAGCAACCTATGAGAAACACTGGGTTTATTGGAGCACATGGAAGTTTTAGTTTGGTTTTCAGCCAAATCTTGAAAAAGAAAATCTTTGACTAATACCTACATGCTATTTTTATCACTTTGAGAAGCAATGTTTGAATTATGGATTAAGGGAAAATCATTTTTTTCCACTTAAAGACAATCAAAAACAACATAAGCTAATTTGGGGATTGGAAAGCATATCCTTTCCTTTCAAATCTTATAAGATTTGGTTGTCCCCCAATTTTCTATCTCTGCTCTGCCTAATATAGGTGTACAACAAAAAAATGAGAATAATCTGTCCTGATTTGCAGATTTAATTGCAGGTTGAACCCCGGGTTTTTAACTGATACCTATCCCTAAGTGAGAAACCTCCAGCCTGTTTTCACTCACAGACAAAAGGAGTTTACCTTAGTTATGGAAAGACACCTAACAATACTTTATTCTGTAAATGAGATGCCTCCCTGTGTTTGATTATGAAACTGCTTCTTTAATAAACAGTAAAGCTCAAAGATTCAGCTTGGGAGACAGCATGGTGTCCCAGAGTAAGCAAACAATCTACAGTAGGAACGGAGGAACATATGGGAGACTGGACCCCATAAGGACCTGCTGTCTCTCTCCATCTATCTCACTCACCCTCACTTGCTCATCCCACAAGGCCTACCTCAAAACTCAGTTCTACCTCGAAGCCAGGCCTCCAGGTTTACATTGTGCCTTATTCACAGATTAAGTATTTGCAAATTCACCTCCTGGCTACGGTGTATTTGTAACCCCCCAAAATCAAGAGTTGTGGTGCTTCCCCAGTCCCTCACAAACATGTGGAGAGCAGCAGCCTCTCAGGTAAAGTCAAACCAGGCAATGCTCTACGCTCTCCAAGCCCTCACACTGTAGACAGTGGCCTTTGGTCATCTATTTAATGCTATGTCTTTTACATGTTGGTGCTCTCTGTTGGTGATTTGGCTGTTTGAAGTGGCCCCCAAGCACAGTGTGGGAGTGCTGTTGAGTATTCCTAAGCATAAGTAAGCCGTGATGTCTTACAGAAAGAATGCATGTGTTCGATGATCTTCATTCAAATGTGAGTTATCGTGCTATTGGCTGTGAGGTCAGTGTTGATGAATCAACAATGTACATTAAATAGGTGTCTTTAAATAGAGACACACATTGAACAAGATTATGTATTGATCAGTGGATGAAAATATAACCGGACACTCACAGGAAACTAACCCTGTATTTCCCCTAAAAGCAGGGCTTACTTACTGGAGCAATTAGCTTCAGTATTCCCTAATTCGGTGTTCACAGTAACTTTATAGATCATAATTGCAAATAACAAGAATTCACTGTAGCTTAAACTCATATTGCTCTCAGTTTAACATATCTCTACCTCCTAACTAGCCCCTATTATACATGGCCTTAGACTCTAATTGTTATTATACTGTTTACCTCTTTGCTATGTACTTTTTGATAATTAATAAAATATTAATAATAATAAAATGTCAGCTTTTAGTGATTAAGGTCCTACTGTGTGACAGACAGGGTACTGAGAGCACGAGAGACATTATCCCATTTGTGGGTGACTCATATCACAAATTAGATGGCAAGTTCCTTTGCAGTCAGGGACCTCATCATTTTTTACAACATAATATTGTCTAACACAAAGACAGGCCCACAAAACTTGCTGAAAAATTGTGATTTTGCTGTTTTCATTCTTGTTACACATTTCCGTAGATGACTATTTTTGAAAAGTTACTTAATCCAAGTAAATTTTAAATTATGCCTAATGATTAAATCATATTTATCATATTTCTCATCTCTATCATGGATTGAGCACATAGGATTTCTCACATGCTGCATTTAGTGCTATGTCTGTATAATTTCATTTTAATCATTAAAAGCACCCTAGAGAAAACTGATACAAAATCTTAAAGTAACTTTTCAAAGTCATAGGTCCTAAGGGATGGAACTGGATTTGAATGCAGAAGCTCTTACCCATTTCAAATATTTTCCCTTTTAAAATCAGAATGTTTCTTAAATTCTCTGTAGGAGAGAAGTTATAATAATAACTAAAACTTAAGTGCTTGGTCTGAGCCAAGTACTGTCTAAGTAACTTGCATTGATCAATATATTTTATCCTCATAGCAAGTTTAAGAATTCAATGGTGTCTTCCTTCTGTAGGTAAAGACACTGAGCCCTGGAGAAGTGAAGTAACTTGCCCAATGTCGCTTAGCTAGAGAGTATATAGCAAAGCCGGGATTCAAATGCAAAATGTTCTTCCTCCAGAACCTGGGGTCTTAACCATTGCACAATACCGCTTTCAACCTGAGGGTCTAATTTCTCAAACTGTTACTATATAATGACAGAAGGAAACTCTTTTATTAAAGATATAAGTAGGTTTGTGACTTATTAATCATAAAATCAACCTTATATGTTTGAAAAATAGGCAAAAGTAAATGTGAAAGATACCTTGTTTATTCTATGGACACATGACCATAGAATACATGTGACCAAGGACAGTCCTGGTTTCTCCACCACTGGTTGACATGTGCTTCAAACTGAATAGAACCTGATAGAACCAGAACAACTAACCACAGCTATTGCAACTGCATGATTCTGGGGTCAAACAGACCCAGGCTTGACTCTCAGCCCCACCATTTACTAGGTATGGAATGTGAAACAACTAAATCACCTTCTAGGGTCTCATTTTTCCACCCTTCTCCTAAAAATTACTATAATGCTCTCCAGCTCACACACTTGCTGTGAGAAATAAGATGAAATACATGAAGAACCTAGCATAACAAACAATAGGTAATCCATAAATGTAGGTTCCTTACCTCCAGGAGACTCTCACTCCTTTTCCACTAACATCAGGCACCTGAAAATCAAAGCCAGCTCAAATCAGGGAAGAGCTCACCCTTTTATCCCTGAGATTTGGATTGCTGGCCACTGCCATAGCCACATTTTCACAGGAATGGTTTCTGTTCAAGTACAGTAGATCACCCCGCCCACCAACCCCCCATCCACCATTTTGCTTTCCCCAGTTTCAGGTGGTGAACCACCGGCAGGATGCAGGTGATCCTCCTTCTGACATATCTTCAGAAGGTCAGTAACAGTTTGACGCTCCGTGAAAATGCCCGTGTCATTTCCCTCACTTCATCTCATCATGTAGGCCATTCATCATCTCACATCAGCACAAGAACAAAGGGGACTACAGTACAAGAAGGTATTGGACAGAAGGTCACATTCAGATAACGTTTACTACAGTACATTTTTATAATTCCTCTATTTTATTAGTAGTTATTTTTGTCAATCTCTTACTGTGCCTAATTTATAAATTAAACTTTATCATGTTATGTATTATAGGAAATAACATAATATAGATAGGGTTCAGTACCATTTGCAGTCTCAGGCACCCGCTGGGGGTCTTGGAATGCAACCCCCATGAACAAGGGGGACCACTGTTTTCTAAAATTGATTGTGATGATGGTTGCACAACACCATGAATATACTAAAAACCACTGAAGTTTACACTTTAAAAGCATGCATTTTGTGCTATGTGAATTCTGTATCACCAAAGCTGTTCAATTAATTTTAAAGGGTAATTAAGTAAGTAATCAAGGCCTTACATTTCTAAATCAATAAATGATTTTTAAATCTTTTCTTTGCATTAAACCCCCAAAAAGGTGAGTTGAAGATAAGGAAAGAGAAATAACTAAATTAGACATCAATACAGCACTTGTCTATAAAGGGTATGAGAGATGGGGTTACAACTGAAGGGTGGTGAAGAGAAGAGCCATATGCCTCTTTAGAATTTTAATACAAGACAAGACATTTAGCTGTTTAATGAAACAGCTCTATTCAAACAGATCCTCAGTGTAAAAGCACACCTAGAGACAAGAGAAACAACTATATAATATCTTCAATTTTCCAAAGATTGCTTGTTTTTTTAACTAATATTCATCTTCTTATCTTTTCCAGCATTGCAAAATACACTATGAACTCATAAATATTGAGAACCACTGGAGTAGTCTTGTTATGTCATGGTACCCCTCAGAGATACTACATTTCTGATCCTGAATCCTATCTTGGCACCTAGAACCATATCACTCTCCTAGGCCAATTCTAAGACACTAGAATACCAAGTGCCACCAACTCTGGATCACCCAGTCCTGGTCTCCAGCTACTTACTGAGATAATATGACTCATATTCACCTTTTTCTTACTGTCAGTTATTTATCAGACCTATGACCGAAATTACAGCTTCTCCTTCAACACCGTATTTTGTTCTCTAGGATGAAATTCCTTTGTGCACAGCAGTTGCTGGGGCAATTCTTCCAGCCGGGAGTAGGTATAATTTCTGATCCAACTCCCACCACAATCTCCATCCTATCTTAATTAACTAATCATTCCAAGAAGAACGCCAGGATCTACTTAATGAAATTCCTGTGTTTACTACTTAAACTCAAAAATTCTCAGGTATCTTGGACTCATTATTCACAGTTGATCAATGAGTTAATCACTGTGGAAGTTATTTCTTCTGGTTGGCAGTACTCAGATCTCCTCTACTCCCAGCCACACAGAACAGCTGCATTCCCCTATCCTACGAAGTGAGGCATGACCTTGTTGTTTCCTTATGTCGATAAAAATGGTAGCAAAAGTTACCTTGCAATAGAAGTATTTAATTGCTAGTGCTGGACTTTCTAGCTCATTCCTCTCCTGTCACAATGATCATAAAAGTGCTTGTTGATATGGATGAGTCGTAATATCAAAGAATCTTGTAATGCTAAGCCAATACATGCAGGACAAGGGCCCTGAAGAATCACCGACATCTGCAACATGCCTAAACAAGAAATGCATATTTGTTGTAGCAGGTACCTGAGACTTTAGGTTTGCTTGTTAATGAAGTATAACTTGGCCTATCCTAACTGATATAGTCACCGAGTTCTATTTAACTGAATATATACAAGTATATTTATTGCATGTGTCAGTAATGATGAAAAACTAGAAACAACTTCAGTATCGTTAGCAAAGGGTTGGTTTAACAAATTACAGTACAATGGAATAGTGTGCAGTCACTGTAAGGAAACATGTAATGACACTGAAAGATGCTCAATACAAAAATACAGATTCAAAGGGGTACAGCTCCCGGATGTTTATAGCAGCTTATCAATAATAGCCAAACTATGGAAAGAGCCCAAATGTCTATCAACTAATGAATGGATGAAGAAGATGTGGTTTATAGATACAATGGAATATTACTCAGCCATCAAAAAGAATAAAATCTTGCCATTTGTAATGACATGGATAGAGCTAGAGTGTATTATGCTTAGCAAAATAAGTCAGTGAGAGAAAAACAAATACCATATGACTTCACTCATATGTGGAATTTAGGAAACAAAACAGATGAATACACAAGAAGGGGCAAACAAAGACAGGAAAACAAACCATAAGCAACTCTTAAAGATAGAGAACAAACCGAGGGTTGACAGAGGGAGGTGGGCGAGGTGATGGGTATTAAGAAGAGCACTTGTTATGATGAGCACTGAGTGTTATATATAAGTGATGAATCACTAAATTATGTTCCTGAAACCAATATTACACTATATGTTAACTAACTAGAATTTAAATAAAAATTTGAAGAAAAAAATAAAATTAAAAATAAAATAAAAATTCCAAAAAAAAGAAAGATGTCCAAGATATACTATTAAGATGAAAAAGAAAAGTCAGTTACAAGGCAGCATATATAATGTGATAATTTTTGTAAAAGGAAAATGTTTGTACATAATATGTATAAAATAAATAAAATATGTGCATGAAAGTATGGATGTAGGCTATATTCTATTCATGCTACTATATGCAGAGGGAAAATCTGCAAGAATATTTTACAAACTGAATAGAATTACAGGATACTTTTGCTCTTTAATATGTTTCTGTATTGTTGGAATTCTTTTATAGGGATCACAGTTTACTGTTTTTTTTTAAAGATTTTATTTATTTGTTTGACAGAGAGACACAGCGAGAGAGGAAACACAAGCAGGGGGAGTGGGAGAGGGAGAAGCTGGCTTCCCATGGAGCAGGGAGCCTGATGTGGGGCTCGATCCCAGGACCCTGGGATCATGACCTGAGCTGAAGGCAGACACCTAATGACTGAGCCACCCAGGTGCCCCCAGGTTACTCTTATAAACAGAAAAATATATAATTTTTTTTTAAGTAAGCTCTAGGCCCAACATGCAGCTTGAACTCAAGACCCTGAGATCAGGAGTTGCCTGCTCTACTGACTGAATCAGCCAGGTGCTCCTATAAATGTTTTTTAATATAACATTCATGTTTACCCTCCTCTTTATCTCACCACCTTCAAGAGTTAACACATTTCCCATAGGCTTAAAAAAAAAAAAAAAAAAAAAAACCTAAGTAAGAACATATAGTGTTTTGTGTTTTTTTTCCTTTTCATTCCATTTGTTTAAAAATACCTATTCACCAGCAGAACAGACATAATGTTCTACTTGTTTATTTCCATCCTTGAATTCTATCAGACAATTCAAAATTACTTTGTTGATATATTTAATGCTTTCAATGCCACATTATTTAGTTGTTTGGCTGGTCTTCTTGAGAATTCTTTTCTAGACTATATGAAATATATGCATTCCTGTGTGCTTTTGGCATCCAACATTGCAATGCTTCTGGTTAGTGTTTTAATTAGGAACAACTTCAAGCAAGAGAGGACTTCACTACACAGCTGATTGTTCATTGTGTCCAAAGTGAATGTTTAAAAATGCAAATTTTTAACAAAATACTAGAATAGATTTAATAAAGAACAATTGACTCATTTAATTTTCTGTGTAACTTTGATTTGCCAAATTTATGTAGTTCTCTTTTATTAAGAATTAGTATTCTCAATTACTGTCAATTTAGCAAATAGGAGAAATAAATGTCTTTTTATATACTTCATTGGCAGAGATGTTTTCAGTATTTTAACATAAAAAGTAACACATGGGAGCCTTATTTAAGCTACTAACTATGTAAGAAATGCAAATTGAGAAGGGGTCATTAATGGGACAGAAAAATTTGTATACTTGTCCATATTGGTCCAACCAGTGAACTATTTGGGGAAATTTCTCAGGCTAGAGTCACAAGAACAGGCTCCACAGTCAAATTGCCTGGATTCAAATTCCAGCTCTGCCATTCACGGACCACGTGACCTCAGGCAAGCTACTCCATTTCTTTGTCTGCGAAATGGGGATAAAACTAGTACCTAATCACGCGGTTATTGTGCAGATTGAATGAGAAAATCCAGATAGAGCAGTTAGCATGGTGCCTATCATTTGGCAACAACTCAATAAATATTAGCTGCTGCTAGTTAGTATAGTGGATAACGACATTGATACTGAAATTGCTGATGCTTTATTCTGTTATATGTTGATTTTTTCCATTGGAATATTTCTCTTAGTGGTATTTCCATCTAGTAAGAAACTAACAATATCAGTTAAAAGTCTAATTTTCTGATCCAAGTTTTTTTTTTTTTTTGGTTTTCTCACTTAGACAAATAAAGTCGATAATGATCCTAATAGAAAATCAAGACTTGAGTATCTTGCTAAATGTTTAAGAGATGGTACTGAAGATTCATTTTACTCAGCAAATTTGAGTTTACTCTTGGTTTATTAAATTCAGTAACAAGAATCAAAACTGAACATGATAAATAAGAACTTTAATAAGTCTTTAAAATGCTTAAGAATGATACCTGCACTATACCTAACATCTCCTTTTAAAACTGCTGGAATATCGTCTTTGTAAATTCATGGCCATTTAGAAAATTACATCAGCTATAAAATGTCCATAATCAGCAACATTCTTTCCAGGAAATCCACTTTATACATTTTTTTCCTTCAAAGTGTGCATTCTTTTTCTGCTCCACCACACCTTAATGACTAGCAGACGTTTTCATAAATGTGTTCATAAATTTTAATAAAATGGATTTAAAGTACATCTATAGTATTGGAAGGGAAAATTCTGTAAATCATTTTTTCTCAAACTCATCCTTGGGAGTTTTTTCAAGGGCCTGAGAGTGCTCTGTGGATATTTTCCTTAATGTCCTGTGTTCAGTTTGATGTTCAAACAGCACAATTAAAAAGAGATTGTGGAAGGTTAGAATAATCTTATAGCTGGATATTGTCACTCACTTTTAGGGCCTGTGTTGGTGCCTGTATTTATGAGTCCACCATCAACAAAGGGCACTGCTTTAATTGCCACTAGTTAATGAGAAAAGAACAGAGATCGACTTAATAACTAAATGATGAATCTGTGCCAAGTGAAGACCAAATGCTATCATGGCATGCTGTACAAAGATTTCTTTATAGCCCAAATTGTAAACATGGTGACAAAATGAAGTGATCCTAAAACATGTTATACTACAGACAGAGCAAGATCGGCAGAGCCTGTCCTATTAAATAGTCAGTATTCACATAACAAGGAACAATTTCTTTTTAGCAAAACTTCATCCATCACATAAAATTAATATCACTAATATATATTTTATTGGTTTGGTAGTTTTGTACATGAGTGTTAGTTTTGTTGTCATTTAAGAACCGTAAGCATTGGGAATTTATTTATTTATTTATTTTAGCAGTGGGAACTTAAACCTGGCTTCAGATTGATACATATTTAAATAATGAGATAAAAATAGTAAACACTAAAAAATACTGAATTTGAATTTTTTATTTATGTTTGAGGATATTTAAAAATACTGGTAGTTAATTTGTCTTGAAGAAAATGAAAACTTGGGGCGCCTGGGTGGCTCAGTCGGTTAAGTGTCTGCCTTCGGCTCAGGTCATGATCACAGGGTCCTGGGATTGAGCCCCGCATAGGGGCTGCCTGCTCCACAGATAGCCTGCTTCTCCCTCTCCACTCCCCCTGCCGTGTTCCCTCGCTCGTGTGTGTCTCTCTCTGTCAAATAAATAAATAAAATCTTTAAAAAAAAAGAAAATGAAAACAAGTTTTATTGATTCTTATATTTTCTTCCTGATGTTTGAGTTGAATCTAATATACACATAAGAGTATTCATAGCACCTATATTAAGTTGAGTGTTAAATGTGCATTTGTATATTGTTAGCCATGGTGGAAACGAGTAAGTAAAGCAAATAGGAACATGTCTGCTTTCTTCTTTCTTTGTACATGTAATTAACACAGAAATGTATCAAGTAGAATCTATCTTTAGCAATTTACAATTACTTAAACAAATTTGACTTTTGATAGCATTGCCCCCATCGTTTAAAAATAAGTGATCATAACCATACAGTTACATATTTTTCTTATTTAGAATTAAACCTTGGGGCACATAGATGGCTCAGTTGGTCAAGCATCTGTCTTCAGCTCAGGACATGATCTCGGGGTCCTGAGATCAAGCCCCACATTGGGCTCCCTGCTCAGTGGGGAGTCTGCTTCTCCCTCTCCCTCTGTCCCTCCCCCCCCCCCCTCGTGTGCTCATGCTCTCTCTCAGATAAATAAATAAAATCTTCTAAAAAAAAAGAATTAAACCTTGTTTGTACTTTCAAAAATCTATAAAATTTTGAACGTGATCCAAAAGGATACAGTTTTGCAAAACTGATGGCCTGTTTTCTTAGCCAAAAATAATATTGGCCACATCTAATATAGTATATGTAATGTTCAAGAATTAAAAGTTTTAACCACTGCAGGCTTATAAGAAATTTAATATGGAGACTGTGCTCATTTTAATGCTGAAGTCTCACCTTTTATCTTTAGTAAGAATGACTTACAGAGAATTAACACACACGATACAAGGGAAGCACAAATAATTTAAATGATTCAGTAATCTCTTTGTACCAAATGGCATACATCTATAAAAGCAGAATTGTTATCCTGACCTATTAAAAATAAAATACATTGTTTAATTAAGTAAAGCATTTGAGTATTATTATCCAAAGATAACAAAACACCACCGTGTTTTTAGACATATTTGTGTGAGTATATATACATTGATGGATTAAGTATGTTCCTCTCCTCAAAAAGAGATGAATAGAAAAAATTTTTCATTAATATTATTTCTGGTATTCATTCAAAAGTAATTTGAAATAGCTATGCATTCACAAAATTTCCCAAAGATTGAATTATCATTATTCTTTAATTCCAGTAAATGACAGAATATTCTTCCTTTCTTTTGGCTGTGACAAATTTATAATAAAATTGACATTTTATCATGGGTTTCTTTTTTTTTTGCCTTTCTTTTTTCTTTGCTAGTAACTATAATCACAGTTAATAAAACAAATTAATAGAATTATTGTAACAGCATATTTAAGGACTTTTTTATAGTCTCATTTCTCTTATTCCTACAACCCTTTCTCATCTTTATTATCCCTATAAAAACAAACTGTAAGGACATTTATGATGCACTTAGAACACTTTGTACCTTTATACATGGTTTTTATCAATTATGTCCAACTTAATCTTGCCTTAAGATCATTCATTATGCATTCTTTCATTCATTCCAGAGCACAGTTCCAGGTAAGGGAGATCCACAGTGAATATGACACCTTCCCTCCCATTCTCGCTGTGATGCTATCTCAATAAAAACAATAATAACCACAACTTATCAAGCACTGATAGGTGAAGTTCACTGTGAGATGTTTTTGTTTTTAATTCCAGTATACAGTGAGGTGTCTTTAATAGAATTATCCATTTAATTCTCACAAATTGACCTGGCAGGTAATAGACAGTATGGTAGAGTTCCACTCAACTTCTAGGTCTGCCATTTACTAGAGATGTGCCTTGGGTATGGAACTTACCCTCAACTTAACTAGGCCTAAATTTCTTTTCTTTTCTTTTTGTAAAATTGGGATAATCATAGTATCTTCCCTTTAGCTATGAATCAGGAATAGTACATAATAGCACCTAGCACAAGGAATTCTTGTGACTGTTGCATTAGTTCATGTATATTAGGTGCATAGAATGGTGCCTGGCTCAATAAATATGAGCCATTATTATAGTTGCTGTTCTGTCAACAAGGAGTCTGATGGATTTAAGTTACCTGAACATAAGTGGCACAACAATCAAAAGACTAAGGCAGGATCTCAAAACCCTGGCCTGACCCCATGGATATCCAAGTGAAGTTATAACTGTACCAACTACCAATCTACAACAGATTTTGTGCTCTCAGGAAAAATGAAATATATAAAAAAAAGAAACAATTACCCTCAAATGAAGCTGAAGAAACAAGAAATTCTTTCAAACAGTTTAGTTTTCTCAAGTACAATAGTGAGGAAGGTACCAAAGATTCTCAAATAACTTATTGAAAGGAAGAGAAGGAATGAAAATGACAGAACATTTAGAGTTACAACGAAAGTGAATAACATAGTGGCAAGAAATTCCTGTCATTTGCTGTTTACTACTTTGAACACAGGTAATATTAGATACCTATCACAACATGCAAAATTAGAAAAGCAAAATCATGAAATCATGGACTGATCAACAGACACAAGTAATTCAATCTACACAAAAACAAGCATGGTCAAAGCCTAACTCTGGCTTTTTGTCAGTAAAGCCGTCTTGAGCCAGTATTTTAGCATTTAAAGAAAATGAATCAGTCACATATTAAATCAATTTATGAAATTTATCACTTCTTACCAGTTCGTAGAATCACAGTAAATGTGAATGTTAAGCTTAGTTTTAGAAGGTGAAAAGTGATTTCATTTTTCACTTTCACTAGAGACATGTTATTCTACATTATTCCTATAGAAAAAGAATTTATGGAACTCTGAATGTTGACTGCTTATGTATTACATCACAATGCCTCTATATATGTTTTTATTTGAGTATAGTCGCTGCACAATGTTACATTAGTTTCAGGTGTACAACTCAACAAATGGACAAGTTTGTACATTATGCTATGTTCACAAGTACAGCTACCATCTGTCCCATTACATCATTATTACAGTGTCATTAACTGTATTCCTTACACACTGCTTTTTATTCTCGTGACTTACTCCCATGCCGTAACTGGAGACCAGTATCTCCCTTTCCCCTCACCCATTTTGCCCAACCTCCCACTCCCCTCCCCTCTTGCAACCATCAGTTTATTCTCTATATGTATAGCCCTGATTCTGCTTTTTGTTCATTTACTCATTTTTTAAATTCCATTTATGAGTGGAATCATAGAATATTTGTCTTCTCAGTCTAACTTATTTCACTTGGCATCGTACCCTTTAGATCCAACCATGTTGTCTCAGAGGGCACAATGTCATCCTTTTTTATGGCTGTGTAATATTCCATTATGTATATATACCACATTTTCCTTATCCATTTATCTATTGATGGACACTTAGGTTGCTTCCATATCTTAGGTATTGTAAATAATGCTGTAATAAACATAGGGGTGCATGTATCTTTTTGAATTAATGTTTTCGTTTTCTCTAAATATCCAATAGCAGAATTATTGGATCATATGGCATTTCTGTCTTGAATTTTTTGAGGAACTTCCATACTGTTTTCCACAGTGGATGTACCAACTTACATTCCCATCAATAGTGCAAGAGGGCTCCTTTTTCTCCACATCCTCGCCAACACTTATTTCTCGTCTTCTTGATTTTAGCCATTCTAATAGGCATTAGAATATATCTCATTGTGGTTTTGATTTGCCTTTCCTTAATGATGAGTGATGTTGAGCATCTTCTCATGTATATGTTAATCATCTATATGTCTTCTTTGGAAAAATGTCTATTCAGGACCTCTGCCCATTTTTAAATCAGATTGGTTTTTGGTTTTTGGTTTTTTTTTTTTTTGGTGTTAGTGGTATGAGTTCTTTATATATCTTGGATATTAACCCCTTATTGTATATATTATTTGTAAATATCTTCTCCTATTCAGTAGGTTGTCTTTTTGTTCTGTTGATAGTTTCCTTTGCTGTGCAAAAGCTTTCTATCTTGATAGATTCCCAATAGTTTATTTTTGCTTTTGTTTCCCTTGCCTTAGGAGACATATCTAGAAAAATGTTGCTGTGGCTGATGTTAGAGAAACTATTGCCAGTGTTCTCTTCTAGGATTTTTATGGTTTCAGGTCTCATGTTTAGGTCTTTAATCCATTTGGAGCTTATTTTTTTGTGCATGATGTTAGAGAGTAGTCCAGCTTCATCTTTTTGCATGTGGCTGTCCCGTTTTCCCAGCACCATTTATGGAAAAGACTGTCTTTTGCCCTATTGTATATCCTTGCCTCCTTTGTCATAGATTAATTGACCGTATATATGTGGATTTATTTCTGGGCTCTGTTTTTGTGCCAGTGCCATTCTGTTTTGATCACTACAGCTTTGTAGTATAACTTGAAATCTGGAATTGAGATACCTCCAGTTTTGTTCTTCTTTCTTAGAATTGCTTTGACTATTCAGAGTCTTCTGTGGTTCCATACAAATTTTAGTTATTATTTGTTCTAGTTTTGTGAAAAATGCGTTGGTATTTTGATAAGGATTACATTGAATCTGCAGATTGCCTTAGGTAGTATAGACGTTTTAACAATATTTGTTCTTTTCATCCCTGAGCATGAAATGTCTTTCCATTTGTTTGTGTCATCTTCAATTTCCTTCATCAGTGTTTTATAGTTTTCAGAGTACAGGTCTTTCACCTCTTTGGTTAAGTTTATTCCCAGGCACTTAATTTTTTTGGTACAATGTCTCTATATTAAGGTAAAGCCTTCATTCTCAACAAAAGATTATTCTTTCCCAAGAGGTTAAAGATCATAAACTATGTATTTCTAGAGCACTTACTTAAAAACTACTTACTATTACATATCTATTAAACAAGTCCTGAAGATCTAACATACAATATGGTGAACATAGACAATGATATTATATAATCATCAAACTTGCTAAGAGACTCTAGACCTTATTTCCACAACAAAAAAGAAATGATAATTGTGTGATGTAATACAGATGTTAACTCTCACTACAATGACAGTCATATTACAATATATAAATGTATCAGATCAATACATTGCACACCTTACCTACATAATGTTTTATGTCAAATGTATTTCAAGAAAAATTATCTATTTTTTTCTTTATTGGTTTTTTTTTTTTTTTTTAGAGAGAGAGAGAAAACGCAGGTGATGGGGGCAGGGTAGAGGAAGAGGGAGAGAGACTCTTAAGTAGGCTCCATGCCCAGAGCGGAGACTTATGGGAGGCTTGATCTCATGACTCTGAGATCCTGAGCTGAGCCAAAATCAATAGTTGGACGCTTAACCAACTGAGCCACCCAGGCACCCCAAAAATTATTTATTTGTTTGTTTGTTTATGAGGAGTCCCATGGAAGAAGAATAAAACATAGATGATTTTGTTCCCTGCCTTGATAAACACAAGAGTAGGAATGGATGTCTTGGCAAGTCTTCACTTGATAAAATGGGTAGAAGAGACAACTGGATCATGAGTGATGCAAGAAGTAAAAAGTCAAACACATGAGGATATTATTCGGGCCATTTTTGCTTGCATATATTCACATACCATTGCAGCTGGGTAATGCTGGGCTTTAACTTATGCATATCTGTGGGATAGAGGAATCTCTCAAAGAATGAAGAGAGACTTTATTCAAAAGCATACAGTGGAAAATTAATCCTCACAATGGGCTTCCTTTATAGAAAACCACTGGGTTAGCAGTATGTATTCCATCACATGTGATTTTCTAGGGTTTGATTCAACTGGGCCAAGTAGAAATGACAATTAGAGCACTGTGCAACAATCATTGCTTGCTGTGGCACTGAGCACTTGCTGTGGCACTGAGCACTTGCTGTGGCACGCATCACTTGCTGTGACACTGAGCACTTGCTGTGGCACACATCACTTGCTGTGGCACTGATCACTTGCTGTGGCACTGAGCACTAGCTGTGGCACGCATCACTTGCTGTGGCACACATCACTTGCTGTGGCACTGAGCACTTGCTGTGGCATGTGTCACTTGCTGTGGCACTAATTGAAGCAAAATCCCCACCCCACCTCATGGAAAGATGTTTAAGAAAAAGGATGTGGCTATTAATCTTTAAACCATGTCCATGAACAGTGTTTAAACGTGGGCAAATGGAACAACACAATAATATAGCAACTTCGAGCTGATATGCCCATGCCATTTGGATAAGAAAAAAGAGGACAAAAGCACATTTGAAAAAAATTTTACTCAGCCCAAGATTCTACTTTGGGGGTAAATGAAGGAGATAACATTTTCAATTAATATAATATTAAATTTTAAGACAGGAACAAATGAAAATATCTCCATACATATAAAAATTAATTCTGGGTAAAGTGTGTATATAAGGGATATGATCAATAAACAAAGAAAACCTTTCTATTCTACTGGGAAAATAATAGGCTTATTTTGGACATATAGGATCTGAAGCAGTCAATCATTAAGATAAAATTAGTTGGAAAAATCATTGGTTAATGTCTATGAAAACCAACATAGGGCGCCTGGGTGACTCAGTTTGTTAAGCATCTGCCTTCGGCTCAGGTCATGATCCCAGGGTCCCGGGATTCAGTCCCGAGTAGGGCTCCCTGCTTGGTGAGTCTGCTTCTTCCTCTCCCTCTGACCCTTCCCTCTGCTCTTTCACTCTCTGTCTCTCTGCCTCTCTCGAATGAATAAATTAAAAAACTTTTAAAACAACAACAGAGAATACATTTTTCATGAACCTCCCTGCAGGACTAACTTAGAGCTAATTTAGAATATCTTCCATGTTTTGCTATACAATATAATCATAATGAAAATCTGCATTGGACTCCCTGCTCAGTGGGGGAGGGTCTGCTTCTCCCTCACCCTGCTCTTAAGCTCTTGTTCATTCGCTCACTCTCTCTCTCTCTCATTCTCAAATAAATAAAATCTTTTTTAAAAAGAATTTATAAATATATTGGTTCACTCAATATATATTTGTTTTATTGTGTGCCAACAATGTACAGGAGAATGTATTGGACATTAGAGATACAACAGTCCTTATCTTCCTTAGCATTTATAATGCAGTGAGTATGATAGACTAGAATGAAGTAGTCACACAAACAACTGCAAAGCTATAACTATGTCAAGAGAAGTCAAGATTGCAATGCTACAAAAATTGAAATTAATCTAATGGATGAAATGATGTGGTCAAGGAGGTCAGGGAAGGCTTTTCCTTCTCTGAAGATGGGAACTTTGACAGAGTTCCAAAGGATGAAAAAAGAAAAACTCGCCTGGCAAAAATAAGAGCCTATAAGAGCATTCTGTGGTGGGAGGTTGTGTGGTATGTAGGAAGGACTGAAAGAAGACCAGTTTGCCTGCAGTGGAGTGAGCCCAGAGGGGCTATGACGTGATGAGGGGGCAGCAGAAGCTGGACCATGCTGGGCTCCATGTGCCATGTTAAGGTGTTTGGTCTTTTCTTTCCGAGAAATGGAAAATACTAAAGGGTTCTAAGCAGAAGGAACCACAATCCAATTTGTAGTAACTCCTAAGTTTAACATCGATTACATTTAGATTGCCAATACATTATTCACTGAATTATCTGTGGAATAATATATGTGTACAGGCCATCTGTACCTTTTACTTCATACTATGTCCTTAAATATAAAGAGATATTTTGAAAATTAATTTTGATCCCATTGTCATTTTGAGAATGAGTAATTAATTAATTAAATTGAATTTATTGAAAAAATTAAAATAGCTTTGCTTTTTAAATATTGAAACAATCTTGGCCAATGAAGGATTTTAAGAAGTGAAGATTAGTATTTTGAATGTAGATTAATAGAGGGTGAGACCAAGGAACAGAATGATGAGAATGTGTAGAGGAGAAAGTGAAAAATAAAAGATTAAGCTTGGGTTTCAGAAATATAAAAAGCGTAAGTGTAGGTCTGGGCATTAAAAGGTGATGTTTAGTCTGAATGCAAAGGAGATACTTGGAAAGTAAAATAAAGAAGACAAGTGACATGCTTTTGAATTTTTCCTTTTTATTCATTTTGTCAGCCCTGCATCTCTTCCTTTTGGATAAAGATTCCTACATACACTGTTAGTCCATGTGGTTTGAATGGAATCTATTCCACCCATCGGCTCCAGAGTTAGCCAATCAGAGTATCCATTACCTGGGCCACATGACTGAGTTAAGGATGGACCTGTGATCCAAGAAGATAAATAGGAGTCATTTTTGTAATAATTTCTGAACCTAACGGAAAAGATGCGCTCTCTTTTTGAGGGGGATGGCTATGTAACAATGGATTAAGATTCAAGTATTCTCCTTTGCCACCAATAAGGAAGAATTTTCCCGAAAAAGAAGACAACAGAGAGGAAAGCAGAGTCAGGAACTAAAGAAAAAGACAATGACAGTGGTTAACCCCTTGGAACCAGATATACTTTGAAATTTCCAGTTATATGGCCTGATCAATTTTCCTGTGGGTTTAAGCTGGTTTGAGTTGGGTTTTTGTCATTTGAAGCCATGAATCTTTCCTTTGCACCAAACTTTCAAAAAACTCGTATCTAGATCAATCTAATCATCAATCATCTTTATACACCTGGGATCTTAAAAATAATTGTAGAGTCCTTACAAGAATAGTTTAGAGTTGCAAAGTTGCAAAGTACTGCTGGAGATTACATGTGCTCGCTTCGGCAGCAGATATACTGCTGGAGATTACATGAACTAATACGTTGGTGCCATGGAACAGTCATGGTTCGCAGCAGAGTTGGGGCCTCAACATTACTTGGCAATATTTTTTTTCTGTATCTCTGGTTACCGTGACTCCCATTTTACTCAGCAGTTTTATTTTAATTTCATTTTTTTAAATCTCTATCTTACCAATTCTACCTTTACTCTCAGCAGATGATATGTTGCTTTTTACTTCACTGAGAAAATTGAAACCATCCGGTGATATTGTCTCCCTGCCTATCAATAGCTCAGAATCTGCACTCATCCTTTCTTCTTTTCCTCTTGGCACACAGAAAGAAATGTCTTTACTCCTGCTCAAGATAATTCTATTTGTGCTTTCGTTTCCATTTTCTTCACCTCCTTTGGGACCTCACTCTGTTGATCTTCCCGTCTCCTGGGTTATCATTCTCTGTCTATTGGTTCTTTATGTATAGTTTCACCAATTAAAAATAATCCTTAATTTTATATCCTTCTCTTCCTATGGCCCTTCCTTCTTTCCTTCCATCCTTCCTTCCTTCCACTTCTTAAAAGAGTTAGTTACATACCTCCATTTCCTCACCTCTCCTCTGTGCTTTGACTTACAACAGTCTGACTTCTGTTTCTACCTTGGTTCAATCCGCTCAGATGGAAGTCACCAATGATTTCCATATTGCCAAATCTTTGCTCTTCCTGTCTTCCTTGAGCTCTCTGCAGTATTTGACATTGTTGATGGCTCTTGCTTTCAAATGGTCTTCTTCCTTATCTTGTGTGCCCTGAGGCTTCTTTCTAGTGATGCTCCTGTTAGCTCTTAGGTTTTTTCTTCTATAGCTCACTACTTCATGGCAAATTTATTAAATACTTATTTTGGGCCAGGCCTATTAGCATATGTAATTGTAGGCACTATTTATGTTTTACATAATTATTAGATAAATAATTACATAATTATTATATTTCCAATTTTACAAATTGGAAAGTTGAGGCTAAGAAGCACCCCTATTTATAAATTCTTGATATAAAAAATAAACTCTTTTCAGTTGATTTCTTAGCTTCCCAAGAAAGAAAGACTATACGATAAACTAAAAGAATTTTTACTGAGTTCAAGATTTTATTTTGGGTATAAGAAGAATAATAAATAAGTATTTACTAACATTTATTTTCTAAACATTGGTTGTTTGCATATGTTCAACTAGATTTTTTTCTAAGCCCTTTGAGAGACAAAATGATGTGACATACTTGCCTTCTGTCCAATATCACCAGGGAGTTGTTCACAATAGAAAAATAAAAATTCATGCATAATGAAAATTCTAGACTTTGGTCACTACTTAGCATTGTCTGATTATATGCAGTATTGTTGTCTATTTGATAGCAGATGTTATATGTATCTTGGCATCTACATTATTGTTTACATATTACTGATTCTCCATGAAAAACGTCTCTTCACCTTGTACCCTAGAGGACTCATTATCTCTCCAGGGGCAGATGGAGATTTATATATAAAAATTGATAATGACCCTCTTTGCAAAATTAAAGATGTTGGCCAACTCCTCCTTTGGCAGCTGTCCAACTGGCATAATTGCATTTGCCTTTCTAAATTTCCCCTGAAGCTTCAGTTGAATAAGGTGTTCTTTTAAATTTGCATTTTGAAAAGGCTTAATCATGCAGCATTATCCAGCTGCCCCAGCTGCAGTTCAGACCTGGTTGGTATTGGTGAACTTTGTGTGTTAGCAAATACTTTGAGAATTTTCCAGTCAAATGAAAGCCATTAGTATTAGTGCACTTGTATGAACAAAATGTTTAGATTTTGTGCAATGTCAGTTAACTGCAGTTAACATTCCTAAGGTAATTTTCCTACTATACTCAATCAGAGTTAATAGCACATTCAACAGACTTGCTTATTAAGGATTTGCTTAAAATGGTACTACACATAAGAGTCAGTAAAGAGAAGGATGGGTAAATTTGATTCCTCTTATATCCACCAAAGACCGATCTAATGTCACCTAATCTCTAATGTAAATAAACTAGAAGTCTAACCTGGAGAAGAGGTTCTCAGTCTCCAAGACCAGCTGTACCCACAGGCACCTTCTAAGAAAGCAATCACATGTAACTTCTAATTCAAGGTTGGTTGAGGTTGGTTGCATGTGATTAGACTACATATACCTCAACCAATTTCCTCCCCAGAAGCAACTGATAGGATGAACTAAGAGCCTGGAATAAAAATTTTACATGATGGACTCCATATTGAATGGCAACTAATAATCCAGTCAGGTGTTCTAGCTTAGGACATAGTTATTCATTCAACAAGTATGTATTGAAAACATACTCTGGGCCAGACAGTACACTAAGTACAGCAGACTTCAAAGAATGGACAGTGATTTTCTGTACTCATGAAAGTTACTAATGGAGAAGTCAAATAGTAGTCAGATAATCACATTAATGAGTATACATTTACATTCTAACACATGTGCTAAGAAGAATTGCCTGACCCAATATGAGAGGCTTAAGGAAGGCTTACCTGAAAAAAATGAGGCTTGAGCTGAAAAATGGAGAAGAGCCAACAAGCTGAAAAATGAGAGAGGAGTATTATTAGTAGAGAGAACAATATTTTAAGACTCTTGTGAACCCACTAGAGAAAATTAAAAAGTAAATAATAAATCAGTGCCACTGGAATGCAGGGACTGAGGATAAGAGTAGGTTGAGGTTAGGCTAGAGACACAGATAGGCACCAACCACAGAAGCCCTTGAGGGCTATATGCATTATTTTGGTCTCTCCCTAAAACAACAATGTTAAGTCCCTCAAGGTATGGATTTCAGGCATGGAGAGCAGGTAACATATTCAAAATTGAATTTGAAAACATTGCTCTGGTTGCAATATAATAAACTGATGAAAGAGGTAGAGTGGATATGGGAAGACCAAACGGAATGACTTTGCAGGAGTTTAGCCTAGAGAAAATGATAGTGTGAGCTAGAGCAATAGCAGTAGAAAAGGAGAGAGGTGAATAGATTCACAGAATATTAAGATCTGTTATGGGATTTAGACATACTGAGCCTGAGAACTCTTTGAGACACTCAAGTAGAGATACTGACTAGGCAATTCAGCGTATGGTCTGGTCTGGTCTGGACTGAAAGTATAAATTTGAGAATCATTAGCCAATAGATGAAAATGAACCATGCATACAGAAAATAGTGTCCAAAGAGAAAATATGTGATAGACACGAAGATATATCACTCACATCTCCCAACAGATATTTTTCAGCTTTCAGCTCCTTCAGCATCTTCTTCAGCTAAGAGAATCTCCTTGAAGGACCTCATGTCTTTTCTGGGCACCTCACTTCTAGTGAATGAGTAAGGCAGGTGTATGAAGGCTCAGCCATTTCAATTTAATGGTGGGTGAGTCCATGATTCAGAATGCCCCCACACTCATTCCTAGATTGGCCAAAGCTTGGTTGGGACTGTGTCAAGTTCAACTTCTTTTTCACATCTCTGCTTTCTTTCCACAGATGTTGGTTCGTAATGAACAGCTTGTACCCCAAACTCTATCACAACAACATCTGATCTAGAGAACCTAACTTACAACAGAATATAAAGTGGAAAAGGAAAAGTGCTCAGAACACACTAACCAGAGAAGGGTGTATCTTCAAAGTAATAAAGAAGGAAATGCTAGAAAAGTAAGAAGGAAAACCTGGATAGCATTGTGTCCTGGGAGCCGAAATTAACACAATACAAAAAAAATCAGAGTGGACAAGAGTGCTTAGAGATCAGAAAAAAATTACTGGAAAACACCCATTGGATTTAATTTATGGAGGTCATTTGTGGCCTTGGCCGCAGTTGTTCTGGTGCAGAGCTAGAAACAACTGTTATAATGGAGAAAGTTGAGGAGGTGAAAAAATGGACTCACCAAATAATGAAAGCTCTTTAGAAAATTCAGATTTAAAGAAATGGGAAAGATTGAATGGAGTTGGAGGGGAAAGTGGGAGTCAAGAAAAGGTGGTTGTTTTTAAGACAGGAGAGACATGAACAAGTTTAAATGTAATTGGAAATAATCCAACTGAGAAGGATATGTTGAATACATAGCAGAGTAGAGGTGATGAGGAGGAATGGATAATGTAGGTCCCTGATAAGGCATGAAGGGATGAAATCCAAAACACAAGTGGTGAGATTGGCCTTAAATGAACCAAAGACTACATCCTATGCTAAAATAGGAGGAAAAGAGAAGAACATGGGTACAGATGGAACTGTATGAATTTGGTAGCAGGAAGCTGAGGGAGTTCCCATCTGATCCCTTCTATTTTCTTCAGAAAGTAGGAGGTGAAGTCATCTGCTGAGACTGAGGAGGAGCTAAGAATATTTGAGGTTCAAATAGAGTGTAGAATGTTTAAAACAATTTTTGAAAATAGAGGGAGAGAATTTACCAGGGGAAACAAAGAATTGGCAGACTTAAAGGGCCCAATGTATTGGCACAAATCTGCCCTGATGGGTGACTTTTTGTGACAGTGCCAGGTTGTTCAGTCATAGACATAGAGAGAACATAGATGCATTCATTCAGAGTTTGGCTTTTATCACATAAATGGGGGGGAAATGCTTAAGAGACAAAGGGACAGGGAGTTAAGACTATTGGTGAGAGTGTCATTCAAATAATGGACTGTGGGATCTAAACTAAATAATGACAGTGAAAGAATGAAAACAAATGAGAAGGTGGGAGCAGAAGGGCAGGGAGAAAGTTAAGCAGTTAGCGCATTGGAGAAACACTTCTCCAGATCTGAGGGTCTTGTTAGTATACAGAATATGATTCAAGTCTGGAAGGGGGATATGAGATTCTGCATTTCTAACAAGTTCTCAGTTAATGCTGATACTACTGGGCTGAGGACCAGACTTTGAGTAGCAAGGTATTAGAAGTTCAAATAAGATCAAAAGTAGTTTTGAATTTGAGAATGAGAGAGAGGAGAGAATAGAAGTAGGCAGAAGCAATAGGAAAAAAAGAACAGTGGACAATGAGTCAGAAAAAGACAGAAGCAGAAATTAAGGAAGGCTGAGACATAAGAATTTGAGAGGAGCAATGGATGCCCACTTCTGAGGGCAGGCAAATGACCAGGTCACCAAAGATGCTATTAGATCACTAGAGCTACAGTAGCTGAATGCTGAACAATGACGAATGGGATCTCATGAAGGACACCATGTTAAGGTGTTCATCCCCTCATGTCTTTACAAAATATCCCGATTTGCGTGAGGTTACCGGAGTGACCCTGTGTCTTGGCCACCTGACTCCTCTAACTAAAGGAGATGCCTGGTCCTGATCAGGTAGGTTGTAGTTCAGTATGAAGGGTTACCCACACTATTACTAGGAAAGCAGAAAAGGCAGGGCTATTTTTTAAGAATAACTCTATTGCAGTTGGAATTTTAAGATGAACTTCCAACACATGCCAGAACCTCAAAAGACAGGTACCCCAATCTGTAGAGTGATTTTTTAAAAAATATATGGAGGGCTTTGAGCTTGAAACATATGTGAACTGGGGTAACTGGGTGACTTAGTCCATTAAGCATCCAACTCCTGATTTTGGCTCAGGTCATGATCTCAGGGTTATGAGATGGAGCCCCTTGTGGGGCTCTGTGCTGAGACTGAGCCTGCTTAAGTTTCTCTCTTTCCCTCTCCCTCTGCCCATCCCCCACTCCCCCCTCCAAAAATATGTTTACAGTAAGGTAGGGAAAAGGAAATTGTTAGAACTCCTGGAAAGAAAGAGCTTACTCTGACTTAAGGGAGACTCTTAAATCTAGATAGCTCAAACAGGATTACCTAATCTTAGGCTCAGGTGATATAGATAGATCCACAAAGTCCATTTTCCTACCCATTCTATGAACCATACCTTCCCAAGAAATTGCAATATGCCTTCTAATTCCTAAGCAAGCAGTTAAAGATTTCCTCAAATGTTGAATGAAATCAACCACCAAGACTTGTATTCAAACAACAAAATAATAAAAATGATAAATGAAAACATTTGTAATTCAAGGTAAATTGATCCAACTCAATTTGAGGAGAAAAAACAAACTTAAATTAGACAAATATTAATAATATCTAGTTTTATTGCTCACTTTTGTGCTTAATGTTTGATTCTCTTTAAATCTTGTCCCATGTGACTCTTCCTTGGAAATGTAGAGATTAAACAGTAAATGTTTTGAAGGAATTCTAACTTTTGGAAGGGAAACAACCGTTGAACAGAAAAATCAACTACAATTATAACTTCAAAAACATACTTCAAAAATTAAACTATCTGGACCACAAACAAGCCCCCTTACCGAGGCACAGGTAAGTATTAAGTAAGTAATAAGTAAGTATGTAAGTAATAAGTAATAAGGTCATTAAGTCTTCTGGCAGAGTATTCAGAAAAGAGCAAGTAGCATTATGTAAACCACCCTTGCAAACTTGAAATCTATAAAATGACATGACAAATGGCACAAACGTAAGAGGATTTATTTGCTGCTATTCAACGATAGCTTCATTACATCAACCTGAATAAATCAGAAATATTATCTTTTCAACACCTGACTCACTGGCAGGGAAAGCATGAGGAGCAGTAGGTTTTTCTGGTATTCTACAAATCACATAAATTAGGCAAATGTCCATTCCATGGTTACTCTTGTACAAACTTGTACATTTGGGGACAGAAGATCACTATTCAGTATAAATCAGAAATGTATAATTCAAGAAGTATAAAAATGCTTTTTATATTCTGGGAAGAATATCTGCAGTAGTTGGGCCAAAGGAACTGATCACCTAGATTCTTGTATACATGAAAAATCTGTTTCTCATAACTACTCAGTTCAATTTAGGAAGGAAAGCTTGTCAGTATCATCCCAAAAGAGTTCTTTCTTGAATTGGAGAAATCTTATAGACACCTTACATTCTCAGTGCTGTGTTACTCACTGTGTAATGGCATCACTCAATTCCAGGGTATTCCCTGATACAGAGTTTTAGCCAAAAGAAATTTATTTAAGGGAAGAAGTCTGGCCTAAAATGGAAAAGTTGCAGGTTTAGTAGGCTTGGAAATTTTGGACTGGAAAAGACTTGCAGTAGGGAGAAAAAACATAGAATGCTCTCTCTCTCTCACTGTCTCTCGCTCTCCCCACTTCACACATACTATTAAAAATAAAAAACGTGTTTTTGGTTTTGGTGGTGTTTAGTTTTTAACCTCTTAATAAATTACCTGATGCTTTAACTCATCCTATACCCAAAATAGCAGTCACAAATTAAAATGCCTACAGGGGTTAGGCAGATAAGGCAAAGGAGTGAAATCATCTCTATCAAGTTTAAGAAAATGTGCAGTGGTGAGAACTTGGCAACCTGTAAAGTACTTGACCCACTGAAGGGTCTTAGTATTTACTTACCTCCACTCAGTTGTCTTATGCAGAAATGTAGACCGAGTGTTGCCAGATGTTACAAATTTTCAAGATAAACTGTAAAGCTGAATTTTTATTTGCTATCTCCTAGATTTTAAATTTGGCAATAATTTGAACATTGTTTGGAAGTGCATGGGGACTCTTAGTCAAGATGGTTTAGTGAATTCATAAATTACCACGACCTTTCTGTTCCAAACCCTCAGCCATGATTGGAAATGTATACAAAGATAAAAGCCCAATGACATTAGCTGGGTACAGAATCAAGATAAAAATCTCCATGGACCAGAAACAGAACAGAAAGGCAATGTAGTGAGCAAGGAAGGCTCAGGCAGTTGAGTAGCCAGAAGCAGGCATCCTGCCTGAAGCTGCAGCTGTGTTGGGACCACCATGAGCATGGAGGAGGCTTAAACAACAATTCACTTGATGATAGGGACTGTGGTTTATTAGGAAGTTGTGGACCTGAGAAAGTAGGAGAAAAAAATACAATCTTAAGAACAGAATTGATCCAAAGACCCCCTAGCACCATAACTATATCAGCATTATCTCCAACATTACCATGGATCAGGAGCCCCCAAACAAAGCAACTTTAGAGATTTTATAGATGTTTTTTACCAAACCACTATAATACCTAATCATGCAAACTTTTTCATTAAGCAACTCAGTTATTTACTCAACAACTATTTATTGAGCTGAACTACATGCCAGACAGCATCCTAGGTGCTGGAGAAAAATGAGCAAACAAAACAAAGTCCCTAATGTATTAAGGTTACATTATAGTTGCAGGGATGGGGAGAACAGAATGAGAAACAGATCACAAATAAACAAGAGAATGCATAGTACTTCAGAGGATAAAAGTCCTAGGAAGAAAAAATAAAGTAAGGAGGAAGAAGAGCACAGAAGTGGAAGGAAGGATGCTATTTTATAGACAATGCCAGAGAAGACTTAGTGAAAAGGTGTTATTTGAGGGAACCAGCCACATAGATATGTAAGGGACAAGTGTCCCAGGCAGATGGTACAGGGAGTTCAAAGGCTTTGAGGCAGGGGCATTCACAACACATTCAAGGAACAGCAAGGAAACAGGAATGGAGTAAGCAAGAAGAGTAGTAAGAGCAAAGTCAGAATTGTAGCAGAAGGCCAGATCACACAGAGCCCTCTAGGCCATTTTAAAGTCTTCAGCTTTTACTCCCTATGAGGTGAGAAGCCACCAAAGGATTTTGAGGAGACAAGAGACAAGATGTGACTTACATATTGAAAAGATCATTATGACAGCCTGTTCAGAAAAGACTGGAATAAAATGTGCAAGGAAAGGGGCAAGGAAACTAGTTAGAAGTCTATTCAAGTAGTCCAGGCTAGAGATGATGATGGCTTAGACCAACATGAAAGCAGTGGGGGTGGTAAGAAGTGGTTAAAATGTGAATAAAGAGAGAGAGAAGAGGATTACTGTTAGATCAAATGGGGAGTGTGAAAGAAAGGGGAAAGCCAAAAATAACTCCAGACTGTTTGGCCTCTGTAGCTGGAAGAAAGATATTACCATTTACTGAGACTGGAAAGTATGTGGAGAGGTCAGGTTTGAGGTTGGAAGTTGGGTGAGATTCAGAGTTGGAGGTTTGGGACATGTAAAGTCTGTGATATATAGAAGATATCCCAGTGGAAATTTCAAGTAGAAATTCCAAGGAAGAGGCCCAGGCTATGGATAAAACTTGAGGAGTCATCAGTGGAATCATGAAATTTAAATCCATGAGACTCAATGAGATGAGCAAGGAAGAGCACGTAGACTTACCCATCAGTCTAAGGAGCATACTCCAACCATATAACTTGAGAAGAGTCTAACAAAGGGTCATTTAAATGGTGTGGCAGAGTTTAGGGTAAAACATAATGGGGTAGATTCACTACCCCAATAGCAGGAACCTAAAGGGGTAAGAGGAGATAGAAGTTCCTGAGAACATAGAGGAGGTGGCTGAATGGAGGGGGCTCCCTGACAAGAGCTATAATTTTTAGTCAAGGGAAGCAACACAGCAGTTAAGAGGCTAGAGGAAGAAATTGCCCAACTTCACCCTCTTCCCAATGACCAACAGGAAACACAAGAACAAGGGAATCTGTTGATACAGTGTACTCAAATCACCTCTTAGGGCACAAATCAAAGAAGAGAAGGGAGAAAGCAAATGTGGAGAAGCAAAAGATATTCAGCATAACAGACAAAAGGACACAAGAACTGACTCCCAAGTAATTACAGTTTTAGAGATCAGACAGATAAGGAGTACAGTAGACATAATTATAAGATGGCTCCTATGATTTCTACCTCTTGGTGTTTCCTGCCCTATAGAATCCCCACTCTTCAAGTGTGGGCAAGACCTGTGACTTGTTTCTAACCAATACAATATGGCCAAGGTGAAGGTATTTTGATATGTAATTTTAAGGTCTCAAATCAATCTGTTCTAAGTTAATCAAAAGCAAGACTATCCTGGTGGGCCTACTTAATCAGGTGAAACGTCCTAAAGTAAAGAGGGCTGAGGTCAGAGACTCTTCTGGGTCTTGATGAAGAAAGCAGCCTTGTTAGAGAAGCCCATATGGCAAGGAATTGTGGTGGTATGCAGGATTAGAGCATGGTCTTCAGCTGACAGCTAACAAAAAGCCATGACCTTCAATCATACAGTCAACGTAGCATCCCAAAACTAAATTGAAAATATTTCAAGAAGGGAGTTATCATTTAATCAAATGCTTCTGAGAGTTCATGTAAGATGATAACAGAGAGTTGATCATTAGAATTTAACAATGTGGAGCTAACTGGCAGCTTTAGTGGCTAAATGAGGACAAAACCTGATTAAAATGGATCCAAGAGGAGCAATTGTGTGGCTCAATTGGTTAACTGACTCTTGATTTTAGCTCAGGTGATGATCTCAGGGTCATGAGATCGAGCCCCACATGGGGATCCACGCTCAGTGGGAAGTCTGCTTCTCTCCCTCTGCCCCTCCCCTGCTACCGTTCTCTCTCTCTCTCTTTCTCTCAAATAAATAAATCTTTAAATAAAATAAAATGGATCCAAGAGAGAATGAAGGAAAAGATGCTGGTAACCATAAATAAATTTTTCAGTAAGTTTTGCTATCATGAGGAACAGAGAAACATGGTAGTTGCTGGAGATGAATGTGGGGTCAAGGGAATGTGCTTTCACAGTAAGAGGCATTAGATCATTTTGAATACTTATTAGAATTATCAAGGAGATAGTAGAGAGGAGAAAATTATTAATGTAGGGAAGAGAGGGAGAATTTGTCAGAATTAAGTCCTTAAGTAGGCAGGAGAAGCTAGGAATTAGTGCTAACGTGGAATTAGACCTGAAGAGAAACAAAGACAGTTCATACATAAGAGAGAAGTCAGATGATTCAGGTTCAGATACCAAAACTAAATAAAGACTGTGTAAGAATAGAAAAGCAAAAAACAATTTCACTCACAAACATCTATGCAAATATCCTGAATTAAATACTAGAAAGCTAAATCAACCATGCCTTTTTTAACATTTTTTATGGAGATGTAATTCACATATCATAAAATCCACCATTTTTAAGTGTATAATTCAGTGGTTTTTAGTATGGTCATAAAGTTGTACAACCTTTCCAGAACATTTTTATCACTCCAATAAGAAATCCCATATCCCTTAGCAGTCACTTCCAGTCCCTACCCCCTGCACCTAAAAGCCACTGATCTAATTTTCTCTCTGAATTTTCCTATTCCAGACATTTAATGTAAATGGAATCATATGATACTGATCTTTTGTGAATATCTTCTCTCCTTTGGCATGTTTTCAAGGTTCATCCTTATTGTAGCACGTGTCAGTCCTTCATTCCTTTTTATGACTGAATCATATTCCATTGTATGGATATACCACCTTTTGTTTATCCAGTCATCATTTGATGAACATTTGGGTTGTTTCCACATTGGGGGTTTTATGAATCATGCTGCCATAAATATTTGTGAACAATTTTTTTGTGTGGGCATGTGTTTTCAATGTCTATAAACCTAGGAGTAAAATTGCTGGATCATATGGATCATATGGTAACCGTTATGTATAACTTTTTGAGGAACTGACAAACTCTTTTACAAAAACGCTGCACTATTTTACTTTTCCACTAGAGATGTACACATGCTCAAGTTTCTCTACACCCTTGTTAACACTTGTTATTGCCTATTTTTTTAGTATAGCCATCCTAGTGGGTGTGAAGAAGTATCTCACTATAGTTTTGATTTGCATTTCTCTAATGACTGATTTTGAACATCTTTTTAAGGGCTTGCTAACCATTTGTGTATCTTCCTTAGAGAAATGTCTTCAAATCTTATGCCCAATTTTAATTTTTATTGTTGATTTGTCAGAATTCTTCATGTATTCTGAATCTAATCCCTTATCAGATACATGATTTGCAAATATTTTCTCCCAGCCTGTGGTTTATCTTATCACTTTCTTGATAATGTCCTTTAAAGCTCCAAAGTTTTTAAGTTGTGCTGTCTCTTTTCTTTTTCTTTTGTTTCTTGTGCTTTGGGTGTCATATCTGAGAAACCACTACCTAATTTGAGGTCATAAGATTTATTTCTGTGTTTTATTCAATGAGTTTTTAAACATTTTTAGTTAATTTTTGTATATGTTGTAAGGTAGGGTTCCAGTGTCATTCTTTTACATGTAGACATCAGTTGTCACAGCACCGTTTGTTGAAAAGACTATTCTCTCTTTACTGAGTTGCATTGACACTGCTGTCAAAAAGCAATTATCTTAGGGACACCTGAGTGGCACAGTTGGTTGTGTCCAACTCTTGGTTTTGGCTCAGATAGTGATCTCGGGGTCATGATCTCAGAGTCTTGAGATCAAGCCCCACATCCTGCTCTGTGCTCATCAAGGAGACTGCTTAAGATTCTCATTCCCTCTCCCTCTGCCCCTCCCTCTCTGCATGCCCTCTCTCTCTCTCTCTCAAAAAAAAAAATATATATATATATGTATATATATATCTATCTTTAAAAATAAAAATAAATAAAAATTTTTTAGAAATCAATTGATGTTAAATGGAAGCATTTATTTCTAGATTCTCAAGTCTATTCCATTGATTTATGTATCTATCTTTATGCCAGTACCACAATGCATTAATTACTATCGCTTTGTAGTAAATTTTGAAATCAGGAAATGAGTCCTCTAACTTTGTTATTTTTCAAGATTGGTTTGACTAGTCTGCGACCCTTGCATTTACATATAACTTTAGGATTAGTTTGTCAAATTCTTTTTTATAAAGGCAGCTGGAATTTTGATAGGGATTATTTTGCATCGGTAGATCAGTTTGAGGAATATTTCCATCTTCATAATAAGTCTTCCAATCCATGAACAAGAGATATCTATTTATTTAGATCTTCCTTAATTTCTTTCAAAAATGTTTTATAGTTTTCAGTGTATAACTTTTTTTAACCTTATTCTTAAATATTTCTTTTTGGTGCTACTATAAATAGAATTATTTTCTTAATTTCCTTCTTAATTGTTCATTGCTGGTATACATAAATACAATTAATTTTTGTATCTTGATACTGTACCCTGCAACTTGGGTGAATTTATTAGTTCTCATAGTTTGTGTGTGTGCATGTGCACACATGTGTGTATGCCTGTATGAATTCCCTGGGATTTCTTCTTCCCCCCCTAGGATTTCTATATACAATATCATGTCATCTGTGAGTAGTTCTATCTCTTCCTTTCCAATCTAGATGTCTTTTTTTTCCTTTTTATTAACATATAATGTATTATTTGTTTCAGGGGTACAGGTCTGTGATTCATCAGTCTTACACAATTCACAGCACTCACCATAGCATATACTCTCCCCAGTGTCTATCACCCAGCCACCCCATCCCTCCCACCTCCCTCCGCTCCAGCAACCCTCAGTTTGTTTCCTGAGATTGAGTTTCTTATGATCTGTCTCCTTCTCTGGTTTCATCTTGTTTCATTTTTCCCTCCCTTACCCTATGATGCTCTGCCTTGTTTCTCAAATTCCACACATCAGTGAGATCATATGATGCTTGTCTTTCTCTGACTTATTTCAGTGAGATCATATGATGCTTGTCTTTCTCTGACTTATTTCGCTTAGCATAATACCCTCCAGTTCCATCCACATCAATGCAAATGGCAAGATTTCAATTTTTGATGGCTGCATAATATTCCATTGTTTGGGGGGGGTGTGTATACACACCACATCTTCTTTATCCATTTTTCTGTTGATGGACATCTAGGCTCTTTCCATAGTTTGGCTATTGTGGACATTGCTGCTCTAAACATCGGGGTGCACATACCCCTTCAGATCACTACATTTGTATCTTTGGGGTAAATACTCAGCAGTGCAATTGCTGGGTCATAGGGTAGTTCTATTTTCAACTTTTTGAGGAACTTCCATACTGTTTTCCAGAGTGGCTGCACCAGCTTGCATTCCCACCAACAGTGTAGGAGGGTTCCCCTTTCTCTGCGTCCTCGCCAACATCTGTCTTTTCCTGACTTGTTAATTTTAGCCATTCTGACTGGTGTGCAGTGGTATCTCATTGAGGTTTTAATTTGTATTTCCCTGATGCCGAGTGATGTTGAGCACTTTTTCATGGGTCTGTTGGCCATTTGGATGTCTTCTAGATGTCTTTTATATCGTTTTCTTGCCTAATTGTCCCAGCTAGAACCTCCAGTACAATATTGAATAGAAGTGAACCATGTATTTTTAAAAACTCATTATGAAATATGACATCTTGGGAACTTAAAAGCTATTCAATATAATAATATAAATTAAAGTAATATACTGAATGAGAAATTTCAAATGAGCAATTCGATCTATTATATAAGGAACATTTATATCGTGCCTGCTGTGTATCAGATAGTTTTAAGCATTTTATGAGTATTAATTCATTGAACCTTTACAACAACCCTATGATTAGGTGCTATCATCCCCTATATTACACATGAGAAAATCGAGCCAGGGTTAATGTATCCAAAATAATACAGCAGTAAGTGACAGAGCTGGAATTTAAACCCAGGTAAGTTGGTCCAGAGTCCTTGCTCGTAACTATTTGGAATGCTGACTCACATATAAGTTATTCATCAAGTAGCTTAATGATGAAATTTGAGAAGCATTCTTTTAAATGTCAGGAAAAAAGACAAGAACACCAGCTATCACTACTTCTACTGAACATTTTAGTGTAGGTTCTAATAAATGCAAGCCAATAAAATTATTTGGCATAATAATTGGAAAGAAAGAGTCCTAACTGTCATGTATTTGTGGAAAATATGGTTGTCCACACAGAAAATTTAATAGCCTTTAAATCCAGCCATTTCAATTTTAAAAGAGTCAACAGATTTATGTCTAAAAGGGCTACATACAAAAACCGATGGCATATTCTTTAAGTATGCAAGTTTATTTTTTTATTATGTTCAGTTAGCCACTGTATGGTACATCATTAGTTTTTGATATAGTGTTCAATGATTCATTAGTTGCATATAACACCCAGGGCTCCTCACAACACATGTCCTCCTTAATACCCATTACCCTATTACCCCAAACCCTGCTCTCCACCCCCCCTCCCTTCTGAAACCCTCAGTCAGCCAATGGCATATTCTTAAGCACCAGTAATAATCCACTGGATACCATAACAGAAAAAAACATTCCACTCAACGCAAATACCATAATATACATAAAAATATGTCTAACAAAAGATAAACAAGTAGGAGAATGAAGAGTTGAAAAGAAAAGAAAAGAAAAGAAAAGTAGACCAGTGTAATGATAGTATAGGGTTTCTGCAGGGAAGGTTCAGAATTTGGTCAGATTAAAAAGGCTTGAATATATACTCCACAGAAGGCTTTTAAGCAAGGAAGTGTCCAAATTAAGGTAATAATTAGAGAAATTCATTCTGACACCAGTTAAATAGAATCCATTAGTCCAAGCAGGCCAAAAAATGTGGTGCTGGCATTCAGTTAGAACCACCTCCCCAGGGGAGATTTTTATAACTGGACCATTCTCAGTAAAAAGCAACATACTGCTACTGGCCCAAATAAAAGAAAAACCAATATTTTAGAACTGACTCTCTTTTTCTGTACAGTAAAACTGAAAAGCAGAAAACACTGCTTCAGTGCTGCTTGTCAGATAAACTCTGTTTGGCCCTCATATTTTCAATATGAGGTCAAATGATGGAATCTTGAGTCATCCAATGGCCTGGTTGATGACCAGGTCTTCTATCTAATGACTTATGTTGGCATTTAGAAAAAAAGACTAAAAATATAACTGTGATCATGGGCAGAATTCACTTATTTAAAAAATGAGACTCCAGACTAGTTTTATAAAATTGTAATGAAACAATGGTAATAAAAGACAGTAACTCTAAGGGTTAAAGCACAGAGCAAGATTTTCACATCAAGGTGGCACCTGGGTGGCTCAGTCAGTTAAGCATCTGACACTTGATTTCGGCTCAGGTCCTGATCTCAGAGTCCCGATCTCAGGAGGTCCTGATCACAGGGTCAAGAGATCGAGCCCCGAGCCTCTCAAAACAAAACAAAACAAAACAAAAATTCACAAAATTTCATCAAACTCTGATATTAGTTTGGCACTATATGGGGGGTCTCAGTCCCCAACTAACCTATTCTTGCTAAACATAAGTAAATATATTCAGGCCCTTATCTTTTCTGACTTCTGTATAACATTTTCTTTTTTTTAAGATTTTATTTATTTATTTGACAGAGAGAGACACAGCGACAGAGGGAACACAAGCAGGGGGAGGGGGAGAGGGAGAAGCAGGGTTCCCGTGAGCAGGGAGCCCGATGCTGGGTTCGATCCCAGGACCCTGGGATCATGACCGGAGCTGAAGGCAAACACTTAATGACTGAGCCACCCAGGTGCCCCTGTATAACATTTTCATTCACCAAATATTTATTGGGCACCTGCTCTGTATGAGCTACTGTGCTAAGTTTTCCCTTGCCTCCCTCATCACAGTCTCCTTTTGTGGCTCCTATCAGTTGCACTTAATCCTCAGCTCCCCTCTCTCCCAATATTCTTCTAGAGCAATCTCATATACTTCCACTTTTTACTCCATTTATCTAGCATAATTATATATATATATAAATGTATATATCATGTCTATATATGGATTTCATGTACATGGATTAATACATGTGTAGATGTGCAACCTTCTGCCAAGCACCATTCTAAACATTTTGCAAGTATTAACTCTTGCAATCCTCATACCCATCACTGGAGGTAGGTAATACCCTTTTTCCCATATTCCAGATGAGGAAGCCAAGGCACAAACTGATTAAGAAAGTGGCAGAACCCGCGTTTGAACTGAGGCAGACCGTGCCTTAAACCACTCTGCCACGTACACTTCCATGACCTCAGACCACATATCGATGTCTCCTTCATGTAAATCATTAAATCAGAACCTTCCATATTCAGTTTCTTTTTCTTACAGCTCCCAGATATCTGGACCTGAACTTTTCTCAGACAACTCCGAATCCATGCATTCCATTTCTCAAATCGCCTTTCCTTCATGCTTTTACTGTGTTCAGGTTCCTTTCCATTTCCTCTTAGAACAGCCCCCTAACAGGTTTGGTTCCCCAGCAGTTTCAAGGAATGATCCAATATAATCCGGGAGTATCTGAGACCATTCCCCTGGGCTCACAAGATCAAAATTATTTTCATAGTCATACTAAGATGCTACCTGCAGTTTTCACTGTGTTGACATTTGCACTAATGCTGGGGAAAAAATGGTGATGGTACAACCACTGACAACTCCGTGTGAATAAGGCAAGGGCAGCAAGCTAGGCTAGAATACTACTGCATTCTTCACCACCATTACCGAAGACTATCTTTGATGAAGCAGTAAAAATTCCTAATTTTTCAAAATCTTGACTTTTGAGTATAAACCTCTTAAGGATTCTGTGAGATGAAATGGAAAGTACACAGAACGCTTCTGACATATTGAAAAAAATACTTGTCTCAAAGAAAGGCAATTATATCAATGTTTGAGTTGCAAGTTGAATTTTCAAAATCTTCATGGAATATTAGAAGAGCACAATATTTATCCAAATTAAAATATTAGGAAAATTAGAATTTTGGAAATCTGGTATCTGATACTGTAACCCTGACTGTTTCCCAATACTTGATTATTTTTCTGTTGAGGTCAGTGACGGTATTAACAAAATTTTTAATATTGTATATTGAAATGTATCCATATTTGGAATATTTACACGGCTTAGGGAAACAATATTTTTCGATGACCAATCTATAATGTCACAAAATCATACATGGGTACAGGATTCCTCCAAAATGCAAGATAGACCAATTGTTTTTAGTGCAACATAGTAACAAATATGGGTTCCGTTTCTACCTTGCAACTAAGCTTTATGAAATTACTATTTATTGAGTTTTGATTTTCAATCAAAGAATATTGAGCACCGTAAGCTTAGAGTTCCTCAGCCATGACACAAGCCCACTGCACGCGGAACACCCCCCTGAGCCCCTCTGCACCCCCCCACCAGGGGACTTCTGAAGTGAGGACAACCAGTGCAAACATGAGACTCATGCTTTTTGCTGCACTATAATGACCCAGGAATGTCATGTCTTCTGCCAGCATCCATGAAGTAGTGGTAGGCTAATCTGTTAGCTTGCAAGTGAGGTAAAATCTCAGACTCCTCACAGTTCTTGACGTACACTGAATGATGAGAAAAATCTTTTAACTAAGTGAAATGATCATGTGAGGCGATCCTGGGGAATAGATGAAAATGATTAGGATAGAGATGATCTGAGAAGGACCACGATCTACAGATAATAGGCAGCTTCTGATAGTGTTTAGCATAAGTAAAACATGTCAACATGTGACTTTAATAAGATTACTGTGACAGTGGTATGCCAACTGTCAGTGTAGAGCTGGAACTAGACCCAAAAATACACAGCCACAGAAATTAACATTTACTGAGTGCTAATCGAGATAAAGGTGTTGTGATACAGATTGTATTTAATCCAGTTACAACTGAATAAGGTCATTATAATAAATATTAACACTTAGATAGTACTTGTTACGTGAATAGCTTTAAAACATGAACTCACTAAACATGCATCACACACAACCTTACAAGATAGACCTACTTTTACCACCATTTTACGAATAAAGAAACTAAGACATCTGAAGGTTAAGTAACTTGCTCCAGGTCCCAACAAACCACAAACAAGTTCTGTAAATCCTGTAGAGGCAGAATTTGACCCTAGAAAGTCTTTTTTCCAGAGACTATGTTCTTAACCATTAGCTTATACTACCTCTTAGGTAAGTCATGTATACTCATTACACATATTTTAAAGCTGTGTAAAGTATAGCAAAATAAACCAAAGCAATAAGGCCAATAAGTGGTGAAACCAACAGAACTCTGCTTAATACTAGAAGATGGAGGCCATGTACTCAATTATATAAATTCAATCCATACTTATTTAGGTTCTTTTAAACTAATCCTTTGATTGATTCTTTATGTACGCAATATGATTACTATGTAGCATGAGCTAGTACCTTTATCATGTCACATAATTATAATTCCTTTTTGTGTTGAGAACAGTTAAGGACTAGTCTCTTAGCAACTTTGAAGTTTACAGTACAGTATTGTTAATGATGATCACTAGGTTGTGCATTAGATCTCCAGAACTTATTTATCTACTAGTTGCAAGTTTGCCCCTTTAAACAACATCTCCCTAATTCCCCCACCCCATGTTGTCATAAATGGCAGGATTTCCTTCTTTCTCTGAATAATATTCATATATACACACAACTTGTTCTGATTTAAAGGGATTCCTTTGAAAATTGTTACAGAAAGGAGCCCAACCTACACTTAAATGGGACCGGCAGTCATTACCCTGCTGCCCCAAATAGGGAAATGGGGTAAGCAATATCTCACAGGATGGCATCACCTAACTTAGGACTCTTTGACTAAAGAGGATAATTCCAAAACTCAGGGTCAACAACAAAGGGAACTAGGTCCTCACTCTCCCTCTGTCTCTCTCCCTTTGGTATCTCCTCCTCTCTCTGACCATTGCCATCATTCTCACAATCAGATTTTCTCCATGAAGCTGAAACTATGGATATTAGCACCTCCATGCTCACATCTTACTAGCTTCACCACCAAAAAGAGAAAAAAAATAAATCCCCAATTCCAGTTCAAAAGATACTCAGGAAAGGGCGCCTGGGTGGCTCAGTCGTTAAGCGTCTGCCTTCGGCTCAGGTCATGATCCCAGGGTCCTGGGATCGAGTCCCACATCGGGCTCCCCGCTCAGCGGGAAGCCTGCTTCTCCCTCTCCCACTCCCCTTGCTTGTGTTCCTGCTCTCCCTGTCTCTCTCTGTCAAATAAATAAATAAAATCTTAAAAAAAAAAAAAAAAGATACTCAGGAAAGTACTCTGTCTAGCCTGACCAGAGTCATTCCCTAATTATGATTGATCCCTGTGGGCAAGAGGGTGATAGGCTGGAATAACCCAGGTCGCTTACCCATCTCTGGATGGGGGCAGGGTTGGGAGAGTATAAAGAACAAGTCAGGAAAAAAATGATCGATTGTCCCTCCCACAACCATGTGACTGTAGCTGAAGAGCTACTCTCCAAAAGAAGTAGGCAGAGAGGGTGGACAGTGATCTCAGGCAACCAGGGGCAATAGATCTTCACAATATTGGACAGGCACTCTTTCTATTTGGCTTTGGCACCCTTTCCATTTGAAACACATTTTGGAATTCAGTACATAATTCAATTCAGTACAAGGCTGGGTCTCATTGCTTTATTCATGGATATCTTGATTTCTCTAATGAGATAACAATCTCCTTGGAGAAGGAGACTGAGCCCATACTGGGTATCTCCATACACTTAGTAAATTCCTGTTGAAACAATGTCCAGCCAACCTTTGTTGTCACACTATAAATATGAAAACCTTTCTTTGGCTTATAGCAGCAGTAGTTTTAGAAAGACTAGTTGTTTGAAATTCTTCCTCTCTGGTGTGCAGCTGACACAAAGTTTTGCTCCCAAAGAGATGGTCCACACATTATTTTGTCTTCATAGCACTAACAGCTCACTGTCACTAACAGTTCAATGTAACCAAATTAAATGCCCACTGATTTGACTCTATGATGGTACTTAACACGTTCCAGTTTTTTCAATGTTTATAATACACTCTTAATACACTCTTAACACACCCAGTTTTTAAACTTAAAATAGCATCTACTACTTTTTAAGTACTTGGTTTGGTGTTTTTATATATCTTAGCTGATTTGACAAAGTTAGCATTTACACACACATGCACATACACACAGTTAAGAGGATCAAAGAAGCTGAGGTCTAAAGAGGTTAAGTGATGTACGCAAACTCAGGATCCTTGTATGTTATGCAGCTAGAGATCCCATCCAATCTGTCTGATTTGCAAGCCTGCCTTATGGCACTATGTGGCCGGAAAAATCACATCCTACTTGCATCCCCACCTATTGCACAGATATGTTTCCTTTGAAAAAATTCATGTACATTCAGTCCAAGCAAAAATGTTCACCTCCTAACATAGTGACACTTTCCTCTCCACATATCCAACATGGAATTTCCAAACATTCATAATCATTTCATGTTAAGCTACTTATTTAGAGAAGTCCTCATCTTGAACACTTTGGGCTGTCAAGAACAAGGACAAATTTGTGTTCTCATGGTACAGAGATGATTTTCTAAAATTATCTTCAGAAACAAAATCACCACAAAGATTTTGGATGGTGAGAGAAGAAAAACTCTTTTTTTTTTTTAAAAAAAAAATTGTTTGTTTTCTCTCACCAAAGATATTTTCCTCACATATTCTAAAAACCTCATTCGGGGCAGAAATCAAACAAAGCCAGCTTCAGTCAGGGAAAAAAAAAAAAAAAGGAGGGGAAAAAAAAGATGTGAGCAATACAACTGCTAGCTAACAGCCTTAACACATCACTTATGTGTCAACACCTCCCCTTCAGGTAGCCATCTTGGTACAGTCACCAAGAAAGGAAAAAGAAAATAATCTTAACTGAGGCATGTGAGCCCAGCAGGGACTGAAGAGAATGGCAAAACAGTGTTAGTAAGTGGGATAACTGTGGTTAAGAAGGGGGCCATGTGGTCAAACACCAAACTCTATCTATTTCACTACAATAGCTCAGAATTATGTGGGATAAAATACATTGGTTACCAAAAGGGAAAATGTTTCTCCTTTCTTAATTATAGCATAAACTGAGTAAACATAATCTGAATCCAATAAGATTATACCACAGAGAGAAAGAATTCCCTAAATTTTTCTCTGAAACTAAAGGAACCCAAGGAGTTTGAACAATGCATGTTTTGGTTGTTGGGTTTTTTTTTTTTTCCTTTCTTTTCTTTTCTGAAAGAAGTTAGAATTTATCAGCTGATGTGCCTGACATACCTTGAGGAGGGAGAGGAGATAGAATAAAAAAAAAGGAAGTAAATTTAAATTGGCATTCTCTTGCCCTTACCAGCTGGCTGAAAAAGTATTCTTCCTAATAAATTGGAGACGATTCACAGCCTACCTGTAATGAAAGGAAAGCCCAGTGGTAGCTTAAAGAAATGTACAAATAATATTAATGTGATGATTTTGATATTGAATCCTTATATTTATCTGAATATTCAAGCCCATAGACTAACATGTTGTCTGTATGTTGTGTATAAACATATATATTATAATAACTTTATTTTTTTAAAGAGCTATTTATTTATTTGAGAGAGAGAGCAGGGGAGGGATAGAGAGAGAATTTTCAAGCAGGCTCCAGGCTGAGCACTGAGCTCAACGCAGGGCTCAATCCCACGACCCATGAGATCATGACCTGAGCCGAAACCAGGAGTAAGACACTCAGCTGACTTGAGCCACCCAGGTGACCCATACTCTAATAACTTTAAAAATAACTTTATGTTTTTTGGAAAGAGAGAATTTGTTATATAAATGGTTTTGAATTTGGGATGTCTGCATGTGTTTGTAAGCCATTCTTTTTTTAAGATTGATTTAATTATTTTTGGTGGGGAGGGGCAGAGGGAGAGAGAGAATCTCAAGCACACTCCCCACTGAGTGAGAAGCCCCCATGCGGGCTCGATATGACGATTCTGAGACAAAATCAAGAATCCGACGCTTAACTGACTAAGCCACCCAGGCGACTCTGTAAGCCATTCTTTAAATCAAAACTTTCACATATCCACACAATAACATGTTAGGAAATACAATGAAAGAAAATCACATTTATAATAGCGACAGTAAAAGAAAAAGTTCAAAGGAATAAATATAAATAAAATTTGCAAGATCCACATGAAGGGAATTTTTTAAACACTGAAGAAGAGGCCTAAAGAGGACTTGGACAGTTGGAAAGCCATATCATGTTCTCAGATAGGAGCACACAGTGTAATAAGAATACCAATTTTCTCTACTATAATTTAAAAATTAACACAACCTCATTAAAATGGATGTAGGATTTTTACAACTGGACAAGCTCATTCTAAAGTTAATATATAAAATAAACATGAAAGAACCGGACAATTCTGAAAAAAAAAAGGCATAGAGTGGAAGAAATAGCCTGATTAGATATTTAAAACATATTATAAAGCTGTAATAATTAAAACAATCTGTACCTGCCCATGACTAGACAATGGAAGGCTATGAAAAGCCCAGAATTAGGATCAAATACATACCAGAATTTGTATGTAATGAAAGTGGCATTACAAATGGTGGGGAAAAATGGATTAATAACTGATGTTGGAAAACTGGGTAGTCATCTGGAAAACAAGTTTATTCTATCTGTAGTACCAGTAACACAAAATAAATTTTAGACGAATTAGAAGAAATTATGGCGCATTTTTAAAAGTACAACCTTAGAGTGTGGGAGACTTTCTAAGTATGACTGAAAACCTAAAAGTATAATTGAATGAATAAATACAACTCTAAGAAAGTAAAAATTTCTGCATAGCAAAAACTATTATAAACAAAATGAAAAGACAAATGATAGACTTGGAAAATATATTTCAACAAGTATTACAAAGGGCTATATTAAGGGTCCACACAAATCAAATAGCAAAACCATCTACCCAAAAGAAAAAAAAAGTAGGAAAGAATACAAATAGACAGTTCATAGAAAAGGAAATAAAAAAAAGAGAGAAATGCAAATAAACTTCACATTGAAATATCATTTTTTACCTATCAGATAAGCAAGACCCAAATGATTTATTGCATACTGTGCTGGCAAGCATATTGGGAACACACACTCCCATGCATGTTGAGTGAGTATTGGTAAAACCTCTTTGAAGTATAATAAAGTCTGTCAAAGCTAAAAGTATGCACACTCTTTAGCCTAGCAAAGATGGTCCTGAAGATATACTTGTGCATCTGTGTGAAATATGAAGGCATAAGATTATACATTGTAACTTTTTTAAAAAGATTTTTTATTTATTCATCTGACAGAGAAAGAGAGAGCACAAGCAGGGTGAGCAGCAGGCAGAGGGAGAAGCAGGCTCCCCACTGAGCAGGGAGCCCAATGCAGGACTCAATCCCAGGACCCAGGGATCATGATCTGAGCAGAAGGCAGACGCTTAACCGACTGAGCCACCCAGGCGTCCCTGTAGCTTTTTTTTTAAATAGCAAACTATTGGACAGCTTAATATACTGCTATAGGGACTGGCAAAATCAAAGTTGGTATTGTCTACTTTACTCTGCTAACTTCATACAATTCCAAACAACAAAGAAATAAGCAAAACACAGGCACAACATATTTATGATGATTCAAAATCCCAGTTTCTTTTTTTTTTTCATGAATTTTTATTTGTGAGATCAAAGTCCCAGTTTTTAGGGCAGCCTGTATTCACACTTTTTGTCCTGGTAGTCCATCCAATTAGCACTGCCTTCTCCTCGAAAAAGTGGCCCTGTCTGTGTGGGAAATGATTCAGTTGCCCTAAGTGTAATTCTTGGGAGTGAGGGAAAGGAATAGGGGTGAGGTGTGGAGCAGAATATGGAACTGGATGAAAAGGAAAAGAAGGCAAAGACAACTTGATGTTCCCCAGGCAACCCGGTCTTACTACTCAATTCTCCTTCTCTTAGCCCTTTCAATGCTGGAGCCAGGTAGCCTGAGTTCAAATCCTGACTCCACTACTTTTAAGCTTTATGACCTTGACAAATGCCTTAATCTCTTGCTGCCTCAGTTTCCTTATCCATAAAATAGGGACACTAGTCCCCATCTCATCAGATGATTGGGAGGATTAGATAAGCTAACATATATATAGCACTCAAGGCAGCTACCGAGTAGTACAGACAGATTTATATTACTGTGATTCATAATGCTTCTGTGTGGCTACTGCAGCTAGACCCTGACAAAGCCAACACACAGACTTAACTCGGAGAGTAATCACATTTAAGATCTAAATATAAATGGGATTCACCCATTGAACAATTTTTCATTGAACACTTATATTTAAGGCTCAGAGCTAAGCTCTACGGGAATGAAATTATATAAAATTATATAAACACAGTAGAAAAATAAAATGAGTTGGCATGTCACCTACATGTGTAAGATGACACTGTTTTATTATAAGACTTATTGATGATAGCTTTCACTCAGTTAAATTCAGCAAAATACAAATGTTCTAGTTCCCAGTAATTTGTTAATCTCTTGATTATCTGGCAATCTTCATAAAATTTCAAAACAGAACACAAACTTAATAATATAGACCAATTAGCTATTACCAAACAATAAATGAGGATTTAAATGTACTCTCATGGTCAAAAACTAGACCTTTGGAACCAAGATTGACTCAGGCTTGAAACTGGTTCTGCCACTTTCCATGTGCAACTTTGGGCAAGATACTTTCTATCCCTTAATTCTTCACATTTAACATGAGTAACTCTTTCTACCTCCTTCTAATATAGCTTTGAGGATTAAATGTAGAGCATTTACCTAGTACTTAACACATAATAGATGCTTAATAAATATTCACTAGCATCATTTTTATTTCTCTGACTTTAAATAAACAGCACTTACTCTTCTATCTACATTACATATTCTCTGCCTGATTTGACTCCATTTATCCTAAGCAAAAGAGACAAAAGAGAATTTGTTCTTGTTAGAGTATTCAATATTTTAAGTGTATTTTCAAAAACCAGCGACTGGCTGATACTTCTCATAGCGGGAGTATAAACCAGCTCTCCTCCTGGGAGTCACATTTGTTTAGGTGATTTCTAGATTTCCTATTTAGGCAAGGCCTTCATCGGCAGACATACTTCTTCTAATCCTGCTCTGAGTGATGGAGCTATAAAGACTCCCTCCTCCTCCCGCACAAATCATGTTATCTGCAGGATGAGGACCCAGATAGTGGGACTTCACTTGTAAAAGACACCTGTGAACCACTTCTTGCTTCAGCACCCAACTGTAGCACCAAAAATTTTCAGCTACACACCATCTAACTTATAATTACGTTCTAAGCCAAAAATTTTGCTAAGTTATTTGTTTATAGGCATTTAATTTATCATGTTGTAGTATTAGTACGAAAGCAACTTAAGATTATTTGAAGATTGAAATAGAAAAAAATTGATGAATTACTGAAATGATTACTAAGTGCATCTTAGGAATTTTAATGTCACATGTTCCAACAGGAAAAAAGCATGTTTGAGATCCAAAAAGATTAACTGAGAACTGAACTCTGAGGCAGGTATTTTTAGGAATCTTTGGTAATGTTTTAATGTCAGTTAGCTTAAGAAACAAAGTGTTTGTTTCTTGTAGTTGCTAGGCAACATATTGGGTTTGACTCGGTTTCTAGTCATTTTAAGTAACAGTGCCATGATTATAATAATAATAAAACAGACAGTATCACCTTCTTTCTCAATTTTATATTAAAATACTTAAGAACAATCAGCTTTGGGGAAGTCATTATTACTTAACAAATTTTTTTTCATTGTTTTCCAAATCCTTATTCCAGAATTCTGGAACCACACACTGTACTCTTAAAAGAACATCTTAAGTTCCAATTATGCATTAGGCTGTATTTCTATTTTAGACTAGAAATTCACGTAAAATTCAAGATACTGAACTTTGTAAACTTTCCTATAAATTTCTACATACTCTAATCATTAAATTACTGCATCATCAAATAGTTTCTTGTTAAGAAGGTGAAGGAGTGGTATTTCAATAGTTGAAATGTTGCTATTGAAGCAGGATAAACTTCAGACATTTAAAAATGAACCCACCTATACAAAAACCTAATACTCCAACCAAACTGCAAATATTAGTTGTCATTATTAATGTCACTATGCGTTTTGGTGAGTTTTTAACAGAGATGACATTTTTTGTTTTCTTATAAAGCTAATATACTTTTTAATTATTTAAAAATCAGACATTATAAAGTAGTATGAAACGAAAAGTACCATCCCTCTTTTTACTCCTCCTCAAGTTCAATCCTACTCCCCAGGAATCATCAGTACAAACATTTTGTGACTATGTTTTTAAATTCTCCTTGGAAACCAGCATTTTAGATCCTGACACCCAACTCATGTATTGTTAGAGCTTGAGTGTAGTCTTTGTTACCACCCAACCAAGAGTTTAAAAAAAAAGAAAAGAAAGAAAGAAAAAAGCAATTTTTGCCGAAAAAAAAATGACATCTCTGGACCCAAACCTTTCCCTTCTGGATCATCTCTGAGAGCACCACTTTATCCCCCTTCCATTTCTGGACAACGTGCGCACGCAGGCCAAGGACGCAGCTAACTTACCCTATTGGATGGGAATTTCTGGGTGTGCGTTTTTAAAAGATTAATGTTCCTAAAGTAGTTTCCCAGTACTTAGCTTGGTCTAAGTTTAAAGTAGCAAACAATCTCTCTCCCTCCCTTCCTTTCCCCGCCTTTCCCTCCCTCTTTCTCCTTCTCCCTCCCCCCCCAAGCTCTGCCATTTCTCTATTTCTATTCACTTTGTTTTGTTTGTATTTTTTATCTCATTTTTATTTCACAAAAATGTCTGGAGGTCTTGAATGATCCAGGTCCCTTAGAGCTAGAGTGGATTTCCTCTAGAGGGACAGGTACAAGTTCAAGCTGCATGGAACTCTTAATAGCACTTGTTACACAGGCACCCCTGACATCCGATGGCTTTTGCTCTAGGTCCTATCCTCCAGGTTCAGTTTTCTGGGTAGTCTAAACAATTTCCATCCTCCAGTCCTAGGACAACCTACTGTTCTCAGACCCATTTTTGGTATCTGGAAGATTAGTTTCCTTCCTGTTTAGGTCTGGCTTCTTCTATAATGAGATTTCTGTATTCTCCTCTCTCTCTCTTTCACACACACGCACACACACACACACACACACTTTGGAACCTCTACCATAAGCTGTTTTTCCAAACGGTTCCTCGGCAACCATACTGTGAATTAAAACCGCCCTAGGCATTCGGCTTACTGCCTGTCATCAACACATTTTAAGATGCTTGTCCAGCTCACGCCCTCTGCTCTGAGCCCTGCATCTCTGTACAGTCCCAGCAGTTTATACCACACAACCTCACCCCAGCTTGGCCAGCAGCTGATTGGATCACCGGTGGACATCTGACCCCTGTGCTGGGTCCCACCAGATCCCCTCACTTGAAAACTTGAACTAAGAGTTCCCAGAAACTGGGAATCAGCTAAAATTAAAAAGGTACTGTCATGTCAGGCCCCAGGGTGGCCATTTAGATGTACTTGTACTGATAAAGAAGCAGAAGGAACTCGATTTCAGAAAGAAAGTGAAATAAGAGACATTCAGAAACAGGCAGAAACATGAGGCCACATGACAAGAGAAAGTGAAAACAAGACCAAGAATATAAGACAACAAATCTTTCTTAATTACTGACAACTTCCCATTTCTTCATGAAACAACAGATATATTTTCTGACCTGGGATCCTTTAAGATAGCCCAGAATTCTTGGAATAAACTCACCTTGCTTTAAGCGAGCTTAACTGGGCCTCTGTGTCTCATAACCAAAAAATATCCCTGATTATGATCTCCCTTACTCTCTTTTCTTCTTCTTCTTTTTTTTTCCCCTTATCTTCCTTAGTTTTCCCTGATCCAGTGGATATTTTCTCTTAATCTCTGAATTAGGCCCAGAAATTGCATGGCAAATAATCAATAAATGTTGATAGACTTTCACAGCATTGGAACAGAAATGGTAGGATCAATTGTACAATACAACCTAAGCTTCCATTTCTTAGTGCGAAATTTGAGGCATAACAGCAGGTACTTTACAGTCTCTTTCTTTTTTTTCTTTGTCCTGCTTGAAATACTTAAGTTACTTTCTGTTCCTAGGACTTCCTGATATCTGAGAGGTAATCTAAGAAATAACTCTAAAACACAAAATCAGAGATTTAACATTTGGATAGAGGATTAGACACAGGGAAAAAAAACCTATTCGGTATGATAGTATAATGGACAGTCTCAGGGTTAAGGAAAGGTTTTTAGAGACAAAGGACACTTCAGTATACCTGAGGGAAGATATTGGAAAAGAAAGAGGAAGTTTGAAAATATATGTTAAGTATACAGAATTTCAACTACTTATTCGCCCTGAAATCAGCACATTATGGACACCTTATTTAATCGGGATGCGTACTGCATGTTATAGCCAAAACCAGAAACTTAAATCCGTCAAATACTGTCACTTTTTTTTTTTTTGGCCTATAATGTTATTTTTTTCTTTGTGCATAAGTACTGCTAGTAGAATCTAAATGTGTTACACAAATATAAATGATTCATTATTGTTATTACTATTATATTCCATATAAATGTTTGAACTCAACATTTTTGAGACACTCATAAGATATTGGCAATACAGGGAATTAGTCATCAACTCTTCTTACAGCAACCATTCAAGGTGAGAGGTACTGGGCTCTTTTATAGATGAGGAAATAGGAGTCTGAGAACTATATAAAAATAATACTACCCAAGGACACATGGATAACATGCTAGAGTCAATGTTGTAACCCCAGTTTTTCTGGCTCCCAAATAAACTCTCTACTACACCAAGTCCATATATTTCCATATACAAGTGACCCTTGGACAACAGAGGTTTGATCTGTACAGGTCCACTTATAAGTGGATTTTTTTCAATAAATACAGTAATGTAAACGTATTTTCTCTATTTTTGTTTTTCTCAATATTTTCTTTTCTCTAGCTCACTTTATTGTAAGAATACACTATATAATATGTATAACATACAAAATACATGCTAATTGACTGTTTATGTTATCAGTAAGGCTCCTGGTCAACAGTGGGCTATTAGTAGTTAAGTTTGGAGGGAGTCAAAAGTTATATGTAGACTGCATGGGGGGACAGTGCCCCGAACCCCTGCATTGTTCAAGGGTCAATTATATTTTGTTTTTAAATGCAATATATAGACTTAAAGAACCTCCGTCTCCCATTAAAGTGCTCACAAAACTTGGACAAGAAATGACAAAACCAAGAAGTCTTCAGTGCTCTTGGAGCCAAAGAAACAATGTTGTACACAGCAATAAAAAACAAGCAATGAATGAGTTCTGTACAATTTCCTCAAGATGAAAAAGTTTCTAGCTCATGCTATAGAGGACATTAGGGTCCATGTTCATAACCACTGTGCCACACCACTCTTTGTCTATGTAAACTGTAAATCTATTCTTCAGTGTGATTCTAGTCATTCTTAATCCATTGTTTTGTCATTATAAAGTTTTAAGTTTAAAAGAATGAACTCAGGGACACCTGGGTGGCTCAGTCGGTTAAGTGTCTGCCTTCGGCTCAGGTCATGAATCCTACAGTCCTGGGATCAAGTCCCACATCGGGCTCCTTGCTCAGCAGGGAGTTTGCTTCTCCCTCTGCCTGCCGCTCCCCCTGCTTGTGCTCTCTCTCTCTCTCTCTCTGTGTATCTTTCTCTCTCTGACAAATAAATAAAATCTTTGGGAAAAAAAGAATGAACTCATTCTTAGTGTTGCTATAGGTCATATCTGGATCTAAGTTGGCTCCATTTGACATTTGTAGACTGATGTGGTTGCCACTCTCTGCCTTTACTACTCAAAACTTGCCCCTCATTCATGACCACAGGACCTGAATACAAACCAGAGGCAAGAATTCCTTGCCTTTAAAGAATCTTTAAAATTATTCTAGCCCCGCTTCTGGTCCTTTCTCATTGTCACTGATGACTATACCTCATTTTTAATTCATGCCTGTTTAGACCTTTCTAGGTTCATTGGGGAGGGGTGGAGGAGGGGTGGTGCAGGGGGAAGACATAGGTAGGTAGGTAGGTAGAGAGATAACCCTTCTAGGTTTTGGACTATCTTCTGAGCTTTGGCAACCAACTTTTGGCTATCGGATTTGAGTTAGCAGTTAAGTTTCAGTTCCATGGACTCTCAGTTTTGTTATAAGTCACTAATTTTGTGTGCTTTGGTTGGCTTGATTTCTATTTTCCGTACTTTCTGTTCACATATGACCCACTCTTCCATTTAGACAGCAGTTTAGGCAGTTTAGAATAATAAACAACAAAAGTGTCAAATTTTGTAACTTTTTAGTTTCTAGGACCTGGGCTTTATAACTTCAAAAGTAGCTAAATAAAGAGCTTAGGGGATAAATATGTGCTATAAATATATCCTTGTGAGATCATACTATCAACTAGAGGCAGTGTTTATGGCTCACTTTGGAAATCAGGTCTGAGAAAGATAATGACTCAGAGAACGGAAGACAAGAATGTGGATTCTGGGTCTCTACAGGAGTCTCGTGCCCTGACATTACCCACAGACCAAATCCAGAATTTGGGGCAGAGGAGTGAGGGAGACAGATAATGAGAGACTCTCGGAGTTCCCTTTCTCAGAGGTTACACGGAGATGCTGAGATCCAGGGCTCAGTAAGGCGCAGCACCAGTGGAGTAATATTGGCCACAGGGAATGTAGGGGCAGAGAGAGGCTGAGAGAACTTGTAGAGATCCCATGGCCACAGAGGGGACAACTAGCCACCAAAAGTTTCTCTTTCCCACTAGACCATGATGAGCAAGAGATAGTTTATTTTTTCGTTTGTTTCAAATTTTTATTTAAATTCTAGTCAGTTAACATACAGTGTAATATTGGTTTCAGGAGTAGAATTTAGTGATCCATCATTTGCCTACAACACCCAGTGCTCGTCACAACAAGTGCCTTCCTTCATACCCATCACCCATTTAACCCATCCCCCACCCACCTCCCTCCATCAACCCTCAGTTTGTTCCCTATAGTTAAGAGTCTCTTAGGGTTGAGCAAGGGACAGTTTAGCTGCAACTTGCAAGGACTGTTGAACAGGACCAGATAGATAATGTCCATCTCAGCATATTCCTGGGTGAATCGGTCAAAACAACCAAGGCAAGATGTAAAGCATCCACACTGCTGGACTCATACTCCATAAACCATGATAGAAATTGGCCACAAGCTTGAGGAAATGATGGCGAAACCTTGAATTGACTTAGATGATGTTTCAGCTGCTCTGTGTAACCAGCCCTCAAAATGGATATTAATTTCAATCAGAGAAAAATGTTACAAGTTCTGTTTCTTACCCACATGTACTTGTGACCTGTTGCTGCTACCCTGCTAGCTCATCTTTTCAGTTCATGCCTTTATGAACTGTGAGTACTTTGGGGCACTACTCCTCCCACCCAACTCCTGGATCTAACAAGCATCCACTGCTTTACCACAATTCCAAAAGAAACCAAGCAATACTTTTAGTCTTACTTCTTCGAGTCTTCCTGAAAATCTGGTATCCAAGAATGTCCACCTATTCTTTTTTTTTTTTTTAAGATTTTACTTATTTATTTGAGAGAGAGAGCAGGGCAGAGGGGCAGAGGGAGAAACAGACTCAGCACTGAGCAGGGAGCCTGTTGTGGGACTCGATCCCAGGACCCTGGGATCATGACCTGAGCCGAGGGCAGACGCTTAACCAACTGAGCCACTCAGGCACCCCTGTCCATCTATTCTTTACTAGTCCTAAGACTAAGAATGGATTCTAAAGAAAAAATATAGAAAAGTGAACTTTTATTCAACTGCAGAACATCAAATATTTGCATATTTCTGCATCATGAAGTTATAGCCATTGTTTGCATTTTAAATGCATAGGAAGGAAGCTATGCAGGGGTTAAGAAAGTTTGCTGTGATTATAAACAACAAATTTTCAACAAGATTAAGATTTTTTTTTTTAAGATTTTATTTATTTGACAGAGAGAGACACAGCAGGAGAGGGAACACAAGCAGGGGGAGTGGGAGAGGAAGAAGCAGGCTCCCCGCCAAGCAGAGAGCCCCATGAGGGGCTCGATCCCAGGACCCTGAGATCATGACCCAAGCCGAAGGCAGACGCTCAATGACTGAGCCACCCAGGCACCCCGAAGATTTTTATTTTTTAAGATAGACTTTTGTGGATGGTTATGTGGTACACCAGACCAGAGGAAGGTCAATTAAGGCAACCTTCTGGATAAGGTGATCTCAATCTACTACATATAAGGTCGAATCAGAGGGTGGGGCATGCCCATGGCAGACCTGGGGGGGTTAGGATGATCTTGTTCAAAGCCCCGAGGGTAGACTGGATTACCAAAAGCCAGCAGGTTGTCTAAAATTGTCTAGAAATGTCTAAAAGGTCAAACACACACACCAAATCCAGGCTTCTAATCCGCACACCAAGCCTAGGGGTCAAGGGGGTAGTTGTACAAGAAGACAAGTTGACCCAGCCAGGAGTTGAGAAAGGAATAATGCCAGTCAGATTGGATTTGGGCCCACTCTAAGGATTTCATTTTAACTTAACCACCTCTTTAAAGGTCTCATCTCCAAATACAGTCACAATCTGAAACACTGGGGTTTAGGACTTCAACATATGGATTTGGGGAGGAACACATTTCAGCCCATAACATGGTCTTCTCTAAAATTAGACTACCAGCAATAACCAAAACAGAATGGGAAAAAAAAAATCACAGTCCCTTAAGAAACGGATCTTCCTATGGTTGATAAAGTGTTTTAGGAAGCCATACAGAATCTTTTGGATTAATGGTCTCCTATAGAATACACAGAAACATTATATCACACTATCTGAACTAGCTACACAGCTCCCTAAGAGTTCTTAGAACCACAAAATGCTATATATCTTGAAACATCTGTATCCTTTAAAATCATGCTTGCTTTGAACATTGTACGTTATGAAATTCGGTATGTGCTTTATAATATGAGCTCTCCTTAGCTCTCTTTTGCCTCTTAGCCTGTTTTACTATTCTTTCATTCGTTTTTGCCTTGGGCCCCAATTGCGAGGAGTGGACTGCTTTTTCTAAAACATATGCTCTCTTCCTCGGGGCTAATAAAGGTTGACTGATAGAGAATGTGCTTTTTCATATTCTCTGCTTGCTCGTCAATTTATGATTTCTTCAAGGCCAAATTCTTGTCACTGACCTCACTCCAGTGAAGGTCAGCCCCAGGGAGAGGTTCCATGTATCCAGAGAGGTCGTGACAAGACCGTGGCATCCACATTCTCTTTTCTACACTTAAAAACAATCTCAGTGCCACAGGGCATCAGTGTAGTCAAACCTTTGTTAGAAGACAGATTCATTTTGTATAAAAGCATTCACTGGAGAGTATCGTTTCACTTCTTTTTCCTCCAAAAACTTTTTTCCCCATTACTTCTGATAGAAAAGCAGCTATTAAAAATGATTATGTTTTAAATTCTTAATGCCTCACTCCATGTTTCATGCTATTTAATGACCATAATTCCATCAGAATGCATATTGATATTGCATAAAGGATCCATATACTAAAGTCATAATTGTTTAAAATATAAATAAAAGATTCTCACCAGGCATCTGACATTCTACATAGTGAAATGGAAATTTAACCTTGTAATTCTCAGTGGTCCCTGCAGTTTTTATAAACTACTTGATAATTTAATTTACTTTTCTCATCGTTAACCATGCTTCAGAAAAGTAGACTATGGAGGTATAACATTAATATATTTGGGCATTGTCAACACTGCTGCAAAGGAATGATACTGTACATATTTAAGGCCACTATCCAAATATTCTGGAAAGCTGAACCACATAAATATAGAACACTTTACACCAGTCACTACATAGTTGGGAAACTATGCATCAGTTAAACAAAGAAATTAAACACATAGGGCCTGCTACATTTAAATATTTAAGTGCCATATTTTAAACAAATCATATTATTGTAGGCCAGAGGATTTCCAAGGCAAAAAGTAAAGTCTGAAACTTTTATAGAACACCTTTTTTTTTCTTGAGATTTTGAACTTCACACAATAATGCTTTTCATTTCTGTACTTTCTCCAAATGTTTTCAACTTCTTAGAGGCTACATTGTTTTGTAAGAATAAACTGTAGGTTTTCCAAAGAGCCTCTCTCTCCCACTCAACTGCCCTGAGGGAATTAGAGCCTGTGCGCACAACTTATTTTAATTTCCCTCACCCCAAAAATGATCAAATAAGGACTGTTTCCTCACCAACATTTCTAGGGCAAGAGGCTCTAACAAGTGCAACCTTTATCACCACAAACATCTCTTCTCTTTCCTGCTCTGGCACGTCCAGAGAAAAAGGGTTTTTAACACACACCAACCGTGTTAGAATCAGGGCCCCGACAATCACAAAGACGCGAAAGGTGAATATACAGCTTTAAGCCTTTGAAAAGTGGATCTGTTGAGCATCCTTGGAACCCTGCCACTAACAACCGGGAAAGTTCCAGCAATGCAATAGAATCAGTGCGGTGTCTTCAGAATCTGCCCCTGCTTGCCACCAAAATAGACACTTGCTGGCTGCACAATTCTCAGCATCCTGGTTCAAATAAGGATACTGCATATTACATATTCTTTACTATTTTGGAGTTGCCATGGCAGAGAAGAGAAGAGATATTTTTGTTGATGGAATGTCTCTTAACAGAGCTCCTTATTTTGGCCTGCTTGACTTTCTGACGCAGTTTTCAGATTTACTTAAAAATCCTTCTATGACTTTCTTTAAAAAAAATATTTGAAACAATCAACATTCCAGCATCCCAGAAAGTAGAAGATACATGGTTAAACCTGCAAACAGGCAGATGATTGGGATTTAAAGATATGGAGTTCAGATGAAAAGAATGAATAATCTGTCAAAATTTTAATGAGCTCTTTAACTTTCAGTCCAAACTCCTGGTCCTTTCTCAGCTTTCCTTTTCCTTTCTCTTTCCATTAACTCTTGTCTTCTAGTTATTCACTGCTGCCTTACCATTTAAAAACAAAACTGGTGTCTCAGATTGGACGAGGTTATGCTTTAACTTGAAAGAGAATCTTAATGGCTTGAAATAACAAGTCTTATTATTTTTTCACATGCCGGAAATCCTTTGCAGATCAGTTGGGGGCTTTGCTCTGTGCTATTCTCCCCTGGGAATCAGGTTTATGGAGTAGCCTCCATCTAGAACAGGGACCAACAGACGATGGCCTATAGACCAAATCCAGCAATTTGGTAAAAGTCGTAAACATATGAATTCATAATGAATTAGTAATGATGCTTTTAAAAAAGGTGGGAGGAACAGACGGACAGTAAAATAGAACTCATTAGATACTGTGGAAATTTGTAAAAGCACCGAATCATTACTCTGTAAATTCATAACAAAAGGGGTGTAATTATGCATTCTATCCTGCCTTTCTTGGATGAATTGTATTTCAGAGTAATCAAGTATCTTTGGTGGATGAGAACAGGTCATTCTATTCATCAAAAATACCAGTTAATAAATGCAGATAAAATGATGGAATTAGAAACTTGCCATTTACAAATCCTATTGAACTAAATGATGCAGGATATGGTCATCGATGGAGGTAATAACATTAGATTAATGGTTGATGGGAAACTACGAAATGAAGGGATCAGGCTATGACCACTTTGCACCTATAGAGCAATCTTAATAATATCAAAGTGAGATGACCTCGCATGATATGTCATCTGATGTGATGTAATAGGAAATTCTACATGTGTCAGAAATACACAGAATTATCTATGGTGTTTCTGGCCAAAATAATTTAAAACTAATTCTAAGTTTCCACATTTAAATTCCATTCCATAGGATGGAAAAACAAGTTAAGGACATCATAGGAAGAAATGTGCCAAATGCAGAATTCCTCAAGACACCTTATCCAGTTTCCTTAACAAGTCAATAGCATGAAAAACCAAAGGAGAGAGGACCATTCTACATTAGAAATAACCTAAAAGATCTAATAACCAAATATGGTGAGAGTAGCTTGCTTGGATCTTAATTCAAATCAACTGCAAAAGAACACATTTTTGGAAAATTGGGGAAATTTGACTGTGAACTGAATATTAGATCTTAATAAAAATTATTTATAATTATATAAGATGTGATAATGGCATGGGGGTAATGTGAGAAAATGCTTTCCCCTTTTTGAGATGCATATTGATATATTTAGGGATTGAAGCGATACGGTTCTGGGACTTGCTTTGAAATACTTCAGCAAAAGTAATTAGATGGAGGAGGAGCAAAATGGGGGAGGAGTAGGAGACCCAAATTTTATCTGGTCCCAGGAATTCAGCTAGATAGGGATCAAACTATTCTGAACACCTACAAACTCAACAGGAGATAGAAGAAAAGAATAGCAGCAACTCACTGAACAGAAAGGTGACAACTTTCTGGGAGGTAGGATGTGCGGAGAAGTGAATCCGAGGTGATATTCGGGATGATAGACGGCAGGGAAGGAGGCCTCCGTCAGCCACTTCTGGCAAGTGATAGAGCAGCAGAGCACAAAATCAGAACTTTTAGAAGTCTGCTCCACTGAGGGACATTGCCCCAGCGTGGAACCCTTGCTGGGACAGTGGTCGCAGAACCCTCAGGGTCACAGGAAGACCGGGGGTGCCTGAGTGCAGCAGAGCTCCCAGGTATCGGAGCGGGGAAGCCGGCTGCATAGACGGAGCCGAGGCGCGGGCTCTCAGCTCGGGGTGGCCGTAAACCGTGATCCGCAGCACAGTCGGGCCACTGCTCCTCCAGCAGGGACCCAACAAGCGACAGAGCTGGGGAGACTCCCCTTCCTCCCCCGGGAGGAGCGGCGTGGGAGCGCACCGCAGGGATCTGCTGGGTTTGGAGACTCCACACCGAGTCGGGTGGCAGAGATAGAAACGCTCGGTCACAGGCCGGGTGAGCACGGAATGCGGCCAGAGACCGGGGAGATGGGAGTGATTGACTGCTTTTCTCTGGGGGTGCACTGAGGAGCAGGGCCCCAAGTTCTCAGCTCCTCCCAGGCAGAGATTGGGAGTCCACCATTTTCACTGTCGTCTTCCAAAGCTGTACGGAAAGCTTGCAGGGAACAAAAGCTCCCAAGCAAACCCGAGCAGATTACTTAACCCGGACCAGGCAAGGGCGGGGCAATTCCAACTCCGGCAAAGACATTTGGAAACCACGGCAACAGGCCCCTCCCCCAGAAGATCAGCAAGAACAGCCAGCCAAGACCAAGTTTACTGATCAATGAGAATGGCACAACTCCAGCACTAGGGGTGTACAGCAACATAGAATTCATGGCTTTTTCCCCCTGATTCTTTAGTCTTTCAAAGTTAATTTTTTTAATTTTCTTTTTTCTTTTTCTTTTTTTTTTGAATTTTTCTTTTTCCCTTTTTCAACCAACATCTTATCAATCCCTTTTATAAAATCTTTTATAATTTTCATCTTTATACTCATCTTCCATCCCTTCATTGTATTTACCCTTATTTTTGTACATATGTAAGTTTTTCTTTCTTTAAAATTTTGGGAGGCACTTTCTTCTAACAGACCAAAATACACCCAAAATCTAGTGTGTGGCACTGATCTATTCACCAGTCTGATCATATTTGATCATATTCTGTTTTGTGTTTTTTTTAATCTTTTTTTTTTCTTTTTCCTTTCTATCTCTTTCTTTTCCCTGGGCTTCAGGTCTCTTCTGATTTGTTTAGTGTATATTTTTCTGGGGTCATTGTTACCCTGTTAGCATTTTGTTCTCTCATTCATCTATTCTCCTCTGGACAAAATGACAAGACGGAAAAAACTCACCTCAAAAAAAAGAACAAGAGACAGTACCAAATGCCAGGGACCTAATCAATATGGACATTAGTCAGATGTTGGAAATAGAGTTCAGAATACTGATTTTAGAGATACTAGCTGGGCTTGAAAAAAGCATGGAAGATATTAGAGACCCCTTTGTGGAGAAATAAAAGAACTAAAATCTAACCAAGTCGAAATCAAAAAGGCTATTAATGAAGTAATCAAAAATGGAGGCTCTAACTGCTAGGATAAATGAGGCAGAAGAGAGAATTAGTGATATAGAAGACCAAATGGTGGAAAATAAAGAAGCTGAGAAAAAGAGAGATAAACAACTACTGGATAACGAGAGCAGAATTCAAGAGATAAGTGATACCATAAGATGAAACAATATTAGAATAATTGGGATCCCAGGAGAAGAAGAAAGAGAGAGAGGGACAGAAGGTATATTGGAGCAAATTATAGCAGAGAACTTCACTAATTTGGGGAAGAAAACAGGCATCAAAATCCAGGAGGCAAAGAGAACCCCCCCTCAAATTCAATAAAAATAGGTCAACACCCCGACATCTAGTACTAAAACTTACGAGTCTCAGAGACAAAGAGAAAAACATGAAAGCAGCTCAGGACAAGAGATCTGTAGCCTACAATGGTAGAAATATTAGATTGGCAACAGACCTATCCACAGAGACCTGGCAGGCCAGAAAGGACTGGCATGATATCTTCAGAGCACTAAATGAGAAAAATATGCAGCCAAGAATACTATATCCAGCTAGGCTGTCATTGAAAATAGAAGGAGAGTTAAAAGGCTTCCAGGACAAAAACTAAAGGAATTTGCAAATACAAAACCAGCCCTACAAAAAACATTGAAAGGGGTCCTCTAAGCAAAGAGAGAGCCTAAAAGTAACATAGACCAGAAAGGAACACAGACAATATACAGTAACAGTCACCTTACAGGCAATACAATGGCACTAAATTCATATCTTTCAATAGTTACCCTGAATGTAAATGGGCTAAGTGCCCCAATCAAAAGACACAGGGTATCAGATTGGATAAAAAAACAAGACCCATCGATATGCTGTCTGCAAAAAGACTCATTTTAGATGCAAAGACACGCTCAGATTGAAAGTGAGGGGTGGAAAACCATTTACCATGCTAATGGACACCAAAAGAGAGCTGGGGTGGCATTCCTTAGATCAGACAAATTAGATTTTAAAACAAAAACTATAAGAGATGAGGAAGGACACTATATCCTACTTAAAGGGTCTATCCAACAAGAAGATCTAACAATTGTAAATATCTATGCCCCGAACATGGGAGCAGCCAATTATATAAGCCAATTAATAACAAAAGCAAAGAAACACATCAACAACAATACAATAATAGTAGGGGACTTTAACACCCCCCTCATTGAAATGGGCAGATCATCTAAGCAAAAGATCAACAAGGAAATAAAGACTTTAAATGACACACTGGACCAAATGGACTTCACAGATATATTCAGAATATTCCATCCCAAAATAACAGAATCCACATTCTTCTCTAGTGCCCATGGAACATTCTCCAGAATTGATCACATCCTAGGTCACAAATCAGGTCTCAACTGGTACCAAGAGATTGGGATCATTCCCTGCATATTTTCAGACCACAATGCTTTGATACTAGAACTCAATCACAAGAGGAGAGTTGGAAAGAACTCAAACACATGGAGGCTAAAGAGCATCCTACTAAAGAATGAATGGGTCAACCAGGAAATTAAAGAAGAATATAAAAAATTCATGGAAACCAATGAAAATGAAAACACAACTGTTCAAAATCTTTGGGATGCAGCAAAGGCAGTCCTAAGAGGAAAGTATATAGCAATACAAGCCTTTCTCAAGAAACAAGAAAGGTCTCAAATACACAACCTAACCCTACACCTAAAGGAGCTGGAGAAAGAACAGCAAATAAAGCCTAAACCCAGCAGGAGAAGAGAAATAATAGAGATCAGAGCAGAAATCAACGAAATCGAAACCAAAAGAACAGTAGAACAGATCAATGAAACTAGGAGCTGGTTCTTTGAAAGAATTAATAAGATTGATAAACCCCTGGCCAAACTCATCAAAAAGGAAAGATAAATTGACCCAAATAAAAAAAAAATCATGAATGAAAGAGGAGCGATCACAACCAACACCAAAGAAATACAATTATAAGAACATATTATGAGCAACTCTATGCCAGCGAATTAGATAATCTGGAAGAAATGGATGCATTCCTAGAGAAGTATAAACTACCAAAACCAAACCAGGAAGAAATAGAAAACCTGAACAGACCTATAACCACTAAGGAAATTGAAGCAGTAATCAAAAATCTCCCAACAAACAAAAGCCCGGGCCAGATGGCTTCCCAGGGGAATTCTACCAAACATTTAAAGAAGAATTAATACCTATTCTTCTGAAACTCTTCCAAAAAATAGAAATGGAAGGAAAACTTCCAAACTCGTTTTATGAGGCCACCATTACCTTCATCCCAAAATCAGACAAAGACCCCATCAAAAAGGAGAATTACAGACCAATGTCCTTGATGAACATGGATGCAAAAATTCTCACCAAAATATTAGCCAATAGGATCCAACTGTACATTAAAAGGATTCTTCACCACGACCAAGTGGAATTTATCCCTGGGCTGCAAGGTTGGTTCAACATCCACAAATCAATCAATGTGATACAATACATTAATAAAAGAAAGAACAAGAATCATATGATCCTCTCAATAGATGCAGAAAAAGCATTTGACAAAGTACAGCATCTTTCTTGATCACAACTCTACAGAGAACATACCTCAACATCATAAAAGCCATCTATGAAAAACCCACAGTGAATATCATTCTCAATGGGGAAAAACTGAGAGCTTTCCCCCTAAGGTCAGGAACACGGCAGGGATGTCCATTATCACCACTGCTATTCAACATAGTATTAGAAGTCCTAGCCACAGCAATCAGACAACAAAAAGAAATAAAAAGCATCCGAATCAGCAAAGAAGTCAAACTCTCACTGTTTGCAGATGATATGACACTGTATGTGGAAAACCCAAAAGACTCCACGCCAAAACTGCTAGAACTCATACAGGAATTCAGTAAAGTGGCAGAATATAAAATCAATGCACAGAAATCAGTGGCATTCCTATGCACCACCAGCAAGACAGAAGAAAGAGAAATTAAGGAGTCAATCCCATTTATAATTACACCCAAAATCATAAGATACCTAGGAATAAATCTAACCAAAGAGGCAAAGAATCTGTACTCAGAAAACTATAAAATACTCATGGAAGAAAGTGAGGAAGACACAAAGAAATGAAAAAACGTTCCATGCTCATGGATTGGAAGAACAAATATTGTGAAGATGTCAATGCTACCTAGAGCAATCTACACATTTAATGCAATACCTATCAAAACATCATCCACTTTTTTCAAAGAAATGGAACAAATAATCCTAAAATTTGTATAGAACCAGAAAAGACCCCAAATAGCCAGAGGAATGTTGAAAAAGAAAAGCAAAGCTGGCGGCATCACAATTCCAGACTTCCAGCTCTATTACAAAGCTGTAATCATCAAGACAGTATGGTACTGGCACAAAAACAGACACATAGATCAATGGAACAGAATCAAGAGCCCAGAAATGGACCCTCAACTCTATGGTCAACTAATCTTCGATGAAGCAGGAAAGAATGTCCAATGGAAAAAAGACAGTCTTCAGCAAATGGTGTTGGGAAAATTGGACAGCCACATGCAGAAGAATGAAACTGGACCATTTCCTTACACCACACACAAAAATAGACTCCAAATGGTTGAAAGACCTAAATATGAGACAGGAGTCCATCAAAATCCTAGAGGAGAACACAGGCAGCAACCTCTTCGACCTCAGCTGCAGCAGCTTCTTCCTAGAAACATCACCAAAGGCAAGGGAAGCAAGGGCAAAAATGAACTATTGGAACTTCATCAAGATAAAAAGCTTTTGCACAGCAAAGAAACAGTCAACAAAACCAAAAGACAACCAACAGAATGGGAGAAGATATTTGCAAATGACATTATCAGATAAAGGGCTGGTATCCAAAATCTATAAAGAACTTATCAAACTCAATACCCAAAGAACAAATGATCCAATCAGGAAATGGGCAGAAGACATGAACAGACATTTTTCCAAAGAAGACATCCAAATGGCCAAGAGACACATGAAAAAGTGCTCAACATCGCTCGGCATCAGGGAAATCCACATCAAAACCTCAGTGAGATACCATCTCACACCAGTCAGAATGGCTAAAATTAACAAGTCAGGAAATGACAAATGTTGGCGGGGATGTGGAGAAAGGGGAACCTTCCTACATTGTTGGTGGGAATGCAAGCTGGTGCAGCCACTCTGGAAAACAGTATGGAGATTCCTCAAACAGTTGAAAATAGAGCTACCCTATGACCCAGCAATTGCACTACTGGGTATTTACCCCAAAGATACAAATGTAGGGATCCGAAGGGGTACATGCACCCCAATGTTTATAGCAGCAATGTCCACAATAGCCAAACTATGGAAAGAGCCAAGATGTCCGTTGACAGATGAATGGATAAAGAAGAAGTGGTATATATACACAATGGAATATTATGCAGCCATCAAAAGGAATGAAATCTTGCCATTTGCAACGACATGGATAGAACTGGAGGGTATTATGCTGAGCGAAAGAAGTCAATCAGAGAAAGACATGTATCATATGATCTCACTCATATGAGGAATTCTTAATCTCAGGAAACAAACTGAGGGTTGCTGGAGTGGTGGGGGGTGGGAAGGATGGGGTGGCTGGGTGATAGACATTGGGGAGGGTATGTGCTATGTGAGCACTGTGAATTGTGTAAGACTGTTGAATCATAGACCTGTACTTCTGAAACAAATAATACATTATATGTCAAAAAAAAAAAAAAAGAAGAAGAAGAAGATAGTAGGAAGGGAAAAATGAAGGGGGTGATCGGAGGGGGAGATGAACCACGAGAGACTATGGACTCTGAGAAACAAACTGAGGGTTCTAGAGGGGAGGGGGTGGGGGGATGGGTTAGCCGGGTGACGGGTATTAAAGAGGGCACATTCTGCATGGAGCACTGGGTGTTATATGCAAACAATGAATCATGGAACACTACATCAAAAACTAATGATGTAATGTATGGTGATTAACATAATAAAATTTTAAAAAATCAAAAAAAGTAATTAGAGGATTGGTGAAACAAATATGTCAAAATGTTGTTGTTTGTTAAAGTTGGGTGATCGGTAATTTTTCATAATAAAAGTTTTTAAAGGAAACAGGAAGTCTTAATGTCACAAAAGTGCCAACATCTACAAATTGGTTTAAAAAGTCAAAGCTGGGGCACCTGGGTGGTTCAGTCAGTTAAGTATCTGCCTTTGACTCAGGTCATGATCCTGGGGTCCTGGGATCAAGCCCTGGAGCTCTGGGAGAGCCCCTGCTCAACTGGGGGTCTGCTTTTCCCTCTCCCTCTCCCTCTGCCCCTCCTCCTGCCTCTGCTCTCTCTCTCTTTCTCTCTCAAATAAATAAATAAAATATCTTTAAAAAATAAAAATAAAAAGTCAAAGCTATGATGATCAAAATCCCAAATGGGTTCTTGATAGTATTTGACAAAAATCACTTTAAAATTTATATGGAAGCTCAAAGGGTGGCATAGAGAAAAGACAGGCCTAAAATTAATAATAAGATCAGAGAGACCTGGGCGCCTGGGTGGCTCAGTCGTTAAGCGCCTGCCTTCGGCTCAGGTCACGATCCCAGGGTCCTGGGAGTCCCGCATCAGGCTTCCTGCTCCGCGGGGAGCCTGCTTCTCCCTCTGCTTCTCTCTCTGTCTCTCATGAATAAATAAATAAAATCTTTTAAAAAAAATAAAAAAATATAAAAAAAAAGATCAGAGAGACCTACCTACAAAATCTAGAAATTTCTTATAATGTTGTAGTAATAAAGACAGTGAGATACTGGCACAAGAAAAGACAAATACACCAGAGTGAAAGGACTAGATAGATTCCACATGAAAATGGACTCTCAATTTTTGGCAGAGCAGACTTTACAGAAGGCTGTGAAAGGAGGACCATTCCATAAATGCCACCAGGATAACTGGTCATCTAGTTATACACAAAGTCAAATCAAATCCAGGTTAAAATCTTAAAGGTGGAAGACAAAACTACAAACCTTTTAGAAAGACATATGTCATGACAAATAGATCATTGTTTGTTTACCTAAGGAACCCCCCAGGTATTTCCAAATTCCTGAGCAAACTGACAATATTTCGTGGCAATTTTTCTCTTTCTAGTTTTAAGATGTGGTGTTCATCTCTGAGGCCATACTGGGGAACCCCCAGGTCAGATCTGGAAAGCACCAGGCAGCAAGATACCCTGTCTAGCAAAGAGCAATCCAGTGCCTACAGTAGTTTCAGCGGCGGAGACATAAAATCTGTTCTTAAGTTCTAAAAAATTTGACAACTACTACAATTTTTATGTAGGAAAATAAAGAAAATCTCTGAGCTTTTCTTTCTTTAAAATGAAAAGAAAATCTGTAACTATGCCTTTAAATGGTCTTTTCAAGAAACAAATTGTCATCTATCCTCTTTGCATGTGTTTTGGGCTTTGATTTTAAGAGCTGCACAAACAGTGACATGTGCTTAAAATTTTTCAGACTTCAATTTAAATATCGTCTCTTTATGTAGTTATTCCTTTTTTCTCTTCCCTGTCCTGACCTAATCTCCATGCAGGATTAATATTACCATAATTCAATTCATCAGTCTTTTCCTTTGTGACTAGTGCTTTTCATGTCTTAAGAAACTCTTTCCTATCTTGAATCAGAAAGACATTCTATTATATCGGAGGTCAACAAATTTTTTATGTAAGGGACCAGAGATGAGATATTTTGGGCTTTACAGACCATTCAGTCTCTGTGGCAACTGCTCAAATCTGCCATTGGGACACAAAAGAGCCATAGACAATACATAATGAATGGGCATAGCTATGTTCCAATAAAACTTTATTTATGGACACTGGAATTTGAATTTTATATAATTTTCATATGTCACAAAATATTATTATTGGGTTTTTTTTCTACCATGTCAAAAGGAGAAAGACATTCTTAGCCTGTGGGCACACAAAAACACGTGGTAGGCCTGATTTGGGGTAAACCACAGAGTTTGAAGGATTGACCATAGAGTTTTACATAGAGAAGATAAAGGAGCCATCCTCTTTGGCCTGAGAAATTATAGGGAGAAGGTTGGGGAGGAGAGGAAAGTGAAGCTATCAGATGTACGTTTCTCAATTTTTCTCTCTTCAAGCTCTGACTCAGTGAATGAAGAGGAGTTGTTATGTAAATGACCTAGGCCTGTGTTTATTGCCTCAGATCTCCAACTGAGACTCCATAAAGCAGTCCCTCAAAGCTTCCCCACACCAATAGGGCCCTCCTTAGTCAGCCTGATGGTACACAAAGAAGAAGAATTAAGACTCCTAGTCCAGCCTCATTTCTCATTAGGAGTAAATAGATAAGTACCATGGAGAACAATAAAGCACAGAAGATGGATAAGCTGTGTGAAGATGATTGTCATTTGAAATACAATGTCAGGAAATTTTTCACTGGGAAAATTTTGAGTAAAGGGAAAAAAGAACTGTCAAATGTCCCAGGAAAGAAACAAGTGTTTCAGCTCTGAGGTGTCTGGCATGTTCCAGGTACAGTAGGATGGCTACTGTATGGGGGCAGTGATCAGGGGGGAAAGTAGAACAAGATTAGCTGAAGGAGATAATGGGGGCTTAGACTGTTGTAAGGGGCCTTGGGTCAAAGTAAGAACTTTGAATTCATTCTATAAGAGATGGTAAACCATTGGAAGTTTTTATGCAAAGAAGTAATACAATCTAACTTTCATTTTTACCAGATCACTCCAGCTGCTATATTGAGAATATACTAAGTATCGAGGACAAATTCCAGAAGACCATTTAGCAGGTTGTTTCAATAATCCAGGAGAGAGATGATGGTAACCTGGATTGGGGCAGTAGTGTGTGGTAAGAAGTAGTTTAGTTCTGGGTATATGTTGAAGGCAGGAGCAATGGGATTTGTTGACAGAATAGATACACGTTGTGGAAGAAAGATGAAAGTCGAAGACAAATCCAAAGTTTCAACCAAAGAGCAGCTGAAATTTGGAATCATTATTTTAAGCATCGATTCTTGTGTGCCAAGTAGTGATTCCTTTGATGCTCACTGAGACAAGTAGGATGTTTTCTACTCACTGACTTAACCGAATACTTCTATATCTGATGAAGCCCCTGCTTCTGCTGCCCACTTTCTCTGCATAGCGATTCTTCTTCGGATAGCCATCTTTCTTCTTAACTTCTTCTAACCTGGTTCATTATAAACATAGAAAGGGCTAACATTTAACAGAGGACACTAGATAGCCTGCTTTGTGACATTTTTAAAATGGGATTTTACAGTTCGAAAAGAGCAGGCTCTGTGTCAAGGGTGGCTCACTTTTGTTAGCCTCTCTGCAAATTAGGGAACTTTGTTTGGTTTGCTGCTGTTGTTTGGTTTCTAATTTATTTCTGAATTTGAAGCTGGGTTCAAGATTACTAAGGGTATTATAAAATGAACATGAGAAATCAGGGGTGCTTCTGTATGTATTTATGTACATTAAGTATGTAATGTAGCTCCACTCCCTTCATTCTCTTATCCTCATTCCTAGCTCTTACTCCTCAAATATTATATAAGATACGTTAGGTGTGGTAAAATTTAACACCTACCTGATGGTTCTCAATGGTTCATATACATGCAAATCATTTGGAATGATCAATAAGATGCAGATTCTCAGATCTCACTCCTAGAGATTAAAATTCAGCAGATTTGTGGTAGACCCCAACTCCCCAGACCACTCTGCAGCAAATGGAAAATAGAGCACAATCTGGGAAACAGATATAGGCCATGCAGTCAAGATGGTGAGGAGCAGTATTGGCCCAGGATGACAGAACTGGAAGGAAACACTGAAGAAGGCCAGAGCAGGCTCAGAAAAAAAAAAAAAAAATGAGCTTAAGGTATCACCTTCGCACACAACAGTTCTATCTAATATTGAATATGTTTATACTTTATAGTTGGACTGTGTTACGTGGGGACTTTGGAGTCTGCTTGACCTCTGTGTGAAGGTCTAAGAAGCCTACCAATTAATTATCACTATCTAATCTTGGCCAAATTACCTCATCCCTTAGACCTCAGTTTCCTCATCTGTAAATTGAGAAAAAAATGTCCAACCTATTGTTGAATAGACCATTTAACTGAATTAAAAGAAACAATATAAAGAAAGCATTTACAATTCTACCCAACACAGAATAAACATTCAATTAAGGCTGATTATTATTATTAGAGGGTGTAAGTAATACCTGTATAAGGTATTTAAGTATGAGTAAATAGCTTGGTGTACACACATACACATATTCATCCAACATTATGTAATTCTGTTCTCATCATCAGACACAGCACTGACATCTAAGGGTCTTTTTATAGATTAAAGAACTTTTTTTCAGTGCCCATATTCTCTAGTTTGTATTAATTTATAAAAATGGAAAATTTCTTACAGTTCCATCTGTGATTACAATCTCCTAAAACAAGGGTCAAGGTCTACATGGATCTCTTTATATAGTACATTAGTATGTACTATTTACAATAAGGAACTTCATGAACGCCTTTGATAATCTTCATCTTCTTAAATACTTACAAAATGTGCTGTAATTGGAGTTATTTTAATAGACAAGCTAATTTGAGCAACTGACAGCAAAAGAGGTCTGACTCTATATTTCTAATTCATATCCTAATGGGGATAATAAAAAAGGTGAAAAAGCCAAGCAAAAAACATAATTGATGATTTGGTCATAGCGTTTAAGTTGACACATTACTGCAGCCTTGAAGAATGAGAAATTTTTGAATGGTGATAAAACGGAAAAGAGTAATGACTTGCTTGAGATTATTCTTGGTTTTGTACTAAAAGGTCCAAGAGTCACAACCCAATTTATATTATTTCCGATGTCCAGAGCCCCTCACAAAATTGGAGGGAAAATGGTGTCGAAAGGTTGTAGGGAATGGGCTTTAGAAACACATCCCATAAAGCTGAGGAGTGCAGGGGACGAACACTGGAAAGCCTCCAAGGAGTGCCTGTAATGGATGAGTGCTAATGAAAGCAACCTGCAATGGGTTGCTACCTACTATCATCCCCACAGAGGTCAAAGGATGGTGCCAAAAGTACAAATTCCTAAGCCTATGAGAAATAACCCTGCTACTACCATACACTTACTTATAAGTGGCAGTATTTTATTGAGTAACATTTGATGTACATGAGCCTGATCTTCTCATTTTCCTTCCTCCCATGACAAGTGTGTTTTCCTTCTTCAGCACATCCAACGCCAGTTCTCAAAATAAACAAAGCCAGTTTATCAGGCCCCTTCTTCATCACCTTTCATCCCCAATCCCTCATCCCCATAAAACTGGCTCCTAAACCCTTACTAAGGAGCCCCTAAGAAGCTGCTCTTTGCTATTTAATCAATAGCCACACCTGTGATGCCATGGTGCCTACTGAGGTTTGTGTTTGTTTGATTTTTTTGTTCAAGTATAATTAATATACAGTGTTTTATTAGTTCAGGCATACAATATGATTCAACAAGTCTATACATTCCTCAGTGCTCATCACGAGACATGTACTCTTAATCTACTTTATCTATTTCACCCATTCCCCCACCTACATCCCCTCTGGCAACCACGAGCTTGTTCTCTATATTCAAAGGTGTGTTTTTTTGTTTGTCCCTCTTTTTCTTTGTTCATTTGTTTTGTTTCTTAAATTCCACATACCAGTGAAATCATATGGTATTTTTCTTTTCTCTGACTGACTTATTTCACTTAGCATTATACTCTCTGATCCATCCATGTTGTTGCAAATGACATGATCTCATTCTTTTTATGCCTAGGTAATATTCCATTTTATATATGCCACAACTTCTTTATCCATTCACCTATCAATGGATAAATAGGTTGCTTCCATATCTTGGATATTATAAATAACGCTGCAATAACTATAAGGATGTATATATCTCTTCAAATTTGTGTTTTTGATTTCTTTGGGTAAATATCCAGTAAAGGAATTTACCAAATCATATGGTAATTCCATTTTTAATTTTTTGAGGACCCCCATGCTGTTTTCCACAGTGGCTGCACTGTGGCTGCACCAATTTGCAATCCCACCAACAGTGTGTGGGGGTACCTTTTCTCCACATCCTCACAAATATTTGTTTCTTGTGTTGTCGATTTTAGCCATTCTGACAGGTGTGAGGTGATATCTCATTGTGGTTTTGATTTGCATTTCCCCAATGATAAGTGATGTTGAGCATCTTTTCATGTGTCTGTTGGCCATCTGTATGTCTTCTTTGGGAAAATATCTATCCATGTTCTCTGCCCATTTTTAGTTGAATTATTTGCAAGATTTTTTGATGTTGAGTTGTATGAGTTCTTTATATATTTTGGATATTAACCCCTTACCAGATACATCATTTGCAAATATCTCCTTCTATTCAGTAGATTGTCTTTTTGCTTTGTTGATGGGTTCTTTCACTGTGTAAAAGCTTTTTATTTTGGTGTATTCCCAATAGTTTAATTTTTCTTTGTTTCCCTTGCCAAAGTAGACATAACTAAAAAAGTATTCCTACAGCTGATGTCAAAGACATTACTGCCTATGTTTTCTTCTAGGAATTTTATGGATTCAGGTCTTATATTTAGGTCTTTAAACTAATTTGAGGTGTGTGTGTGTGTGTGCATGTGTGTATGGTGTAAGAAAGTAGTCCAGTTTCATTCTTTTGCATGTAGCTGTCCAGTATTCCCACCACCATTTGTTAAAGAAACTGTCTTTTTCCCCTCATATATTCTTGCCTCCTTTGTCATAGATTAATTGACCATAAACTTACTGGTTTATTTCTGGACGCTACTCTGTTCCGTTGATCTATGTGTCTATTTTTGTGCAGTACCATCGTTTTGATTACTAGATCTTTGTAGTATATTTGAAATCTGAAATCATGACATCTCCCATTTTGTTTTTCTTTTTTAAGATTGCTTTGGCCATTTGGGATCTTTTGTGCTTCCACACAAAATTTATGATTATTTGTTCTCGTTCTGTGAAAAATCATACGGTCTTCCTATTTTTAATTTTTTTGCAGAAGCTCCATACTGTTTTCCACAGTGGCTATATCAATTTACATTCCCGTCAACAGATCGCCCCCTCAGCCTGCATCCAGGCATTGTCATAATTCTAATTTTATTTATTTTATTTGTGCTTATCCTTCTGGGATCTCTCTTTTTCCATACTAAGCAGTATATTAGTTAGTGTGAGGGACACACACACACACACACATTTTCTTGGGTTATCCTGAAGAGCTACTAACTTCCAGCGAACTTATTCTCTGTCTACCTGCCCCAGCTCCATTTTCAGGGAAGCATATTTTCAAAACCAGAGAAGAGTTCTTTGCCCACACATCACACCTTCACTTTCTTTCTGTAACTAGAAATAGTACCAGATATTTGTGGATTCCTAAAACTCTGATGAATCCCCACATAGCTCAGTTAGAAATTTAACACCTGTTTCTCTTCCCCCTCTCAACTTCCCTTGAGTCTACAAAGTCTTCTTGCATTTACATCTTGCACACTCACACTTAGAAACAGTACCTTTGGCTTAGCACCTGGTATAGGATACCAAAGGAAGGGACATTGACAACTGAATTCTGTTATTCTTGCCATTTGCACTCTCTTCAAAGAATATTTCAAAAGGATCATATTTGCCTGGAAAATGAATACAAATGATGTCTTGATCTATTGTTACCTTATTGCTAATAGTTTTTATGGGAAGAGGTGTCCTCCTAACTTCACTGTTAGCACCTGCTGATATACTTTCTCACACACACCAATGTCTGGAGAGCAATATACATAAGTCTCCTTACTTCACCACAAGGAAATCTTATTTAGAAGTTTGGACAAGTTAGTTGAGCTTTCATTTCTATATCTGCAAAATGGAAATAGTGATTCTTACCTCACAGGGTATTGTAGAAATTACCAAGTGGATGTGAAATTACTTTGTAAAGTAAACACATCATAAATTCAGGTAATAAAATTTTAATTGGGTTGGCAGTTCAAAGTCTCCCAGTTGGATGCCCTTGTTTTCTTAGTTAGGTCTCACTGATTACAAGCAACACAAACCACATGAACCAGATTAAGAAAAATGGGGAAATGTTTTATAAAAATGCCATAGTGTCAAAAAACAAACAAACAAACAAACTGGAGCAGAAAAACAGCAGAGCCTTGGAAGAGACTAAAACCTGGAATTGGAAGATCTCTGGTATTCTCTCTATCTTGTCTCTTTGTTTTATTAGTTCAATTTACCTTATTCTTCTCCAATAATGTCCTTAGGACCAGGCAAGAGGGACATCTGCCCTAGACTCGGAACTTTAGAAGGTCCCATGACCGGCCTCTCCCTGACTGTGACCTTCCCTAGGAGGCAAGTAGTCTGCGAGGTTCAAAAATATGTTCCCACATGTGTAGAGCCTCCCCTATGTACATGTGGGGGCAAGAAGTATATAGAAACTCTCTCTCTGTACCTTCTGCTCAACATTGCTGTGAACCTAAAACTGCTCTAAAAAATAAAGTCAATTTTCAGTGACAACAACAACAACAAAAACTGTGCCTTTCCAGAGCCCACACAGTCCCTTCTAGAACATGGTGGGGACACATGAGGCCCCAGAATTCCCTCCCTCCACTTTCAGTGGGCCTGAGTTTATTCCCAGAACCTGCAGCAGCCTCTTTCCTGGGTCTGTCTTTCCAAGGACAGACTCTTCTGCAAGTGCACCCCTCTAATCCCAAGCAGGGTCAAGGCAGATGGTGATTAAATGATTTCCTGGAGTGTCCATGTCCATGCACTATATGGACACTTGGTGGAAAAAGGAGAGGTTACAGACCAACTGTCCCCTCAAAATCAGTTTTCCTTATAGAATTCTGAGGAGTTTTAGTATTTTAAAATTCCAAACCTCAACCCCCAGGTTGTTGTAAATTATATTTGTCAAGAAAGGAAGATAGAAAATATCTTATTTAATAATTTGTTTCTTTAATTTATGCCTTTCCAATACTTAAATACATGATATGAGAGCTGCCATTTGTACTCTTGCTCCTAGTGCCATTCATGTTAGGGATAAGCCAGTTCTTTCCCAAAGGTAGGCTGCATGCTCCAAGGTAACAAGCAGAAGCCTTAGTCACAAGAGAGAACAAATTCCAGTCTCTCAGCTCCAACTCCAAGTTGAGTCTGATTAGCTCAACTCACTTTAGAGAGGGGAGGAGGGCTGCAGCCTCTCATCTAATCATTTGAGTACTTTGAAAGTGAGACTTTCCATAGAAATACGACCATGAGAGGAGGAGACATCCTTGTGGTAGAATGCGCAATTCCTAGAGAAATTTAACTGGGTGGATTCCTCACCTAGTATCCAACTTCCCAGGTAAAATAAATTCAAGTTTTACTCCTTTTATTCCAATAGAAAAAATTGGCAGAAAATATGGAAAATCAATATATTCCAGTTGGAAGACAATTCTACCATGCATTATTAGTCTTTTTCATGGTTAGCTTTAATAGGAATAATTAATATGTACTATAGTAGAGATGACATTTCTGTTAAATAGAAATTAAAGTTTTATTCAAATGATATTCAATCACCATCCTCATATATTTTAAAAAGGTGGTCAGTGTGCTAATACAAATCTAATACATTTTTCCTTATTAGAATATCAAGCTAAAAGGTTTTTAAGGCATTCCATTTATTTATTCTTCCCAATCTCCCTTCTTAAAAAAAAAAAAAAAAAACAGTAACAAACCTAATAAGGTATACAATGTTTGATTAGAAAACACTTGCCAAGCCTTCAAGCTATAGCAGAATGAATACAGTTCATATTTGGGAACTCCAACAGTCCTATTTGAAAAAATACAAAGGACTGGATACTAGTATTTGCTTTGGATACATGAAAAGCATCTGGAATAACAATTTTTCAGCAAGATTATCTTCATGTGACAGTATCAAATATGGAAGGAAGGAAAAAGTATACTTTCAACCTCTTCTGCAAGAAAAGGAAAGCTCATCCAAAGAAGAAAAAAGACAAGCATACATTGTTAGTTTCTTTGTTTCTTCACCTCAAATAACCTAATATTACTGTTTACACTTAAACTGAAAGGCTCATAGTTCTACCCAAGTTTGAAGCTTCACTTCACTGACATTAAATGGGTTGGTTTTTTGTGGTTTTTTTTGCCCTATAATCACAATCGTCTAAGTGTTTCATTACAAGTCTTCTGGTTATCATTAGTATTAGTCATCAATTACTGTAAAGATCATAAAGTATTACACATTTGCACTATGCTAGGATTGTAGGTGGAAGAGGGATAGTGAAAGAAAAAGTAGCAAAGGAGAAGTACAATGACTCTTGGCCATGGAGAAATTCTCAAGTAATTGAGTTTTTAGAAAAGATAAACATGAAAGTTTAAGATCTATAAACTGGCCCTCTTAAATTTATATGGGTCCAGGTACCCACAGGGAATTCTTCCTATGCCCTAGGGATTGCACACCTTGGTTTAAGGATCTTTGAGCCAGATTAATTTATCTGAGGCTATGTTTACATAGTAAGCACATTCTTCTTACATAGATGGTGTGTGTGAATCAATAAACAGTAAAAGTTTTGTAATAATGCTTTTATTTTTTTTTTTAAAGATTTTATTTATTTATTCATGAGAGACAGAAGGAGAGAGAGAGGGAGAGAGAGAGAGAGAAGCAGAGGGAGAAGCAGGCTCCCAAGGAGCAGGGAGCCCGATGTGGGACTCGATCCCAGGACCCTGGGATCATGACCTGAGCCGAAGGCAGACGCTTAACCATCTGAGCCACCCAGGCGCCCTGTAATAATGCTTTTATTGAACATTGGAAAAAATGTATTATTATTTTTCTTTGGACTTGCTTGAGAGGCATGGTAGAGACTCATAAGGAACTGAAACCAACTTTTTGCCACTCCTGCTGCTCACAGCCACCTTTTATCACTGCTACAGTTTGGCCTGCAGAAGCAGTTCATTCTTCCAACCCTTCCTAAATTACTCCATGCCTAGTCAACCTAGATTGCTGGTCCAGGTGGAGAGATCTTCTCTTAGGAAAGTTGTATTGCCTTCCGTTTCTGCGGATCATTGACTCAATCCAATCTGAATCCATATCTGTCTTGAAAATTTTGCTGAAGGAAGTAAAGAAACAACTAATACATTCCAACATCCTGATTTTTTTTTTTTTACCTTTTCTTTTAGAGCTTTGGTCTCCCTAAGCATTTGGTCCACTTTTCAAGTGATTGCAGATGACAGCTTTCCAAATATTTTTCCACGGTGTAATATGGCAGCCAACTTTCCAGAATGCAACTGTGTTTTTGTACCACTCAGCCAATGCCTACTTTGAAGTAACAAATTTTGCATCTTTTAGAATAGAGGTTCAGGTACTATAATAAAAGCCAGAATAATAGTGGTTTAAACAAAATAATCTGTCTTCATGTAGCAATCCAACTTTTAACAGAACTGGGCTGATATGGCAGCTCCATAGTATTAGGAACCCAGGACCCAAGTTATCCTGATGCTCTGTTGTCCTAAGTAATTGCTCTCATCAAAGAAGTCTCTGTGTTATATCCATATCTCAGACAGCAGGAGGAGAAAGGAGATGCAGGGAAAAAGATGCTTCTTCCTTGCAAGACTCAGAAGCTGCACACATTACTTATGCTCATATTCATTGGTTTGATCATATGACCACACCAAGTGTCAAGGGAGGCTGAGAAATGCAATCATTTGGTAGATGGTCATGTGCCCCAACTAAATATTCAACCACATAGAAAAGAGAGGGAACTGGATATGGGCACCACTAGCAGGCCCTGCTACAATGTTTACCGGAAAAGCTGAGTACATATGTATACAATGACAAAGGAGTCATTCAGACCCCTTCTCTGGGTTAGCTAACCCTGGGTTAGCAATACCATAGCTGCCACCTGATCAGGTCATGTGAGGTTATCTGATCAATGGTTGTTTTCTGACTGATGGTCTGAGAATTATTAAAATAATAATTCAAACTGTGTAGGATTTATATTACAGCAAAAGAACTGCTGAGAGCAAATAGATCAATATTTTCTCAGAAGAACCATGACTCTCTTAAAAGGACACTGAAGAAAATTTTCCTCACATTAGGGTTGGTTTTTTTTTTTTCATTTGAATGTTATATCCAGAAAGAAAATTTCTTTCCCTTCCTCCTTCCTTTTCTCTTTCCTTCCATCTTTTCCTTCTTGGATTCATATTTAATAATTAATAAATATTAATATTTAATAATAGGTAGCTATAAACTACCTTATATATGCCAGGAACTTACACACACACACACACACACACACACACACACACTATATAGATAGATACACACACACACTATATAGATAGATAGATACATACACACACACACATATATATATACTGCTTAAGCATAGTGTGTGTGAATACATATATTCACACAACCACTATACACACACACACACACACACACATACATATATATATCCTGCTTAAGCCATACAACAATTGTATGAGGTAGATATTATCCTTCATTCATAAATGAGGGAGGGTGCCTGGGTGGCTCAGTTGTTAAGCATCTGACTTCGGTTCAGGTCATGATCCCAAGGTCCTAGGATTATGCCCCACATCAGGCTCCTGGCTTGGCTGTCACCCAAAGACTGCTTACTGTCACCCAATACAGTTCATTCCTTCTTCCTTAATAACAGAACCTCCAGTTTCACTGTGCACAAAGCTTCCCTCTCACCCTACGTATGTCCAAGGTAAGCAAAATTTTTCTGTACACCATATAGAAAGTATCCTTGAAGGAAAGGGGCATAGCCTCCTTCTTCCTTTACTACTTCTGCAGGATGGAATGTAAATATGATGTTGGAGCCTGTTATGGATTAAATTGTACCTCCCTGAAAACTAAGATTTGTTGAAGTCCTAACTTCTAGTACCTGTGAATGAGACTTTATTTGGAAATAGGGTCTTTGCAGATTTAATCAAGTAAAGATAAGGTCATGAGAGTAGGCCTTAATCCAGGGTGACAAATGTCCTCATAAGAAGAGGAAACTTTGAACACAGACATACAGGGAGAAGCCATGTGAAGATACATCAGCAGGCAGAGAGGGAAGGCAATATAGAGACACCCAGGGTGAAGACGCACGTGATGACAGAGGCAGAGACCAGAGCGATGCATCTACAAGCCAAGGAACATCAAAGAATGCCCACAAACAGTGGAAGCTAGAAGAGGCAAGAAGGATTTTCTCCTACATTCTTTACAGAGAATATGACCATACTTCTTAATTTCACATTTCTAGCCTCCAGACTGTAAAACAATCAATTGCCATTGTTAAGCCAGTTCATTGTACTTGGTTTCAGCGCCCTGGGAAGCTAAGACAGTGCCTAAGCAGTCATCTTGGATCATGAGATGGCTTGCTACGAATGTCAGAACAGCAAGACAGAGGAGCCTGGGGCCTTGATGACTTTGTGGAATAGAGTTCTGAACTACCTGTCTGTGGAGTTTTACAAGATAAAGAAACAAGTTCTAATCTTGAAGCAACTGTTGTTTTGTGGTTTTTTACTTACGGATGAACCGAATTCTGATACGAACCACATACCTCTCCTTCTAAGACGTACTACAAATCGCTTTGGCGTCTAATACCAGCCTTCACTGAATGTTCCGGTTCTCCACCCATTTTCTCAGTGGAAATGGTTAGGAGTGTGATAAAGCTAATTATAGATTCTAGCTTTACCAAGGAAGATGGTGAAATTAAGGTGGTTCTTTAGAATTGCTAAGAAGCAAACGGCTCCAGGGTTGAAATCATGGGTTATTTGGATTAAATATGATAGTAGCATAGCACAATGGTAAAAGAACAGACTGTGGCCTCAGGAGTCTTGGAATCCAACTCCAACTGCTACACCTTACTAGCTAGCAACATGTCTTTAAGTAAGTTATTTCACATCTGTACTCCTCAGGTTTCTCATCTGTACTATATATAAAAGAAGAGACATGTTAATGGTTGGCTTAACTCATGAAATCAGGAGTGAGAAGATAAGAATGACTTTATAAGATTGTTCAGGTTAAATGAGAGAAACACACAAAGTGCTTAACACAGTTCCAGACACACAGTAAGTTCCTTCCCACCACCACGTTTTTGCATGTGTAGTTCTATTTCCATGAATTTTTCTTACTGTCATTAGATTCTCGTAAAAATACACTCTTCATCTGATTAATTCACATTCTTGCATTAGCCTCAGCTCAGACTTCACCTCTTCAGAAATCCCATCTTGTTCCCTTCTGCAACTAAGTCACAGATAATTTTATGATTTTTAATCAAAGCTCTTAGTAAAATTTGATCTAAGATAATCATTTGCATTATTAGTTGATTGATTTCTGTCTTCCCTTCTAGACTGACACTACCCAAAATAGGGTCTACTGGCCAGTGCTGGTTTGCAAACTACTACTCATTCTCCAAGAGATAAATATAGAAACTAAGATTAAATATTTAGAAACTTTTATAGCAATTTGATATAGTAATTAGAGCTTATATTTTTCATGTTTGATTTTTTGTTGTTTTCCTAGTAATTCATGTTTATTATAACTTATAAAAGTATCTGTCTACATTGATTTTTTAAAATTGTTTAACTGACCCTACAGAAAATAACTAACAAAATGGTAATTATAAAGTCTTCCCTATCAATAATTACTTGAAATGTAAATGGACTAAGTCTCCAATCAAAAGATGTAAAGTGACTAAATGGATTAAAAATTAAGACCCAACTACATGCTGTCTACAAGAAAGTCATTTTAGATTTAAGGTCATGGGTATTAAAGAGGGCACATATTGAATGGAGCACTGGGTGGTTATACTTTGCAAACAATGAATCATGGAACACTACACCAAAAACTAATGATGTAATGTATGGTGATTAACATAACATAATAAAATAAAATAAAATAAAAAATTTTAAAAAGGGGAAAAAAAAGAACACATATGAGATGAAAATGAAAAGATAGGAAAGTCGGTATAAACAATAACCAAAAAGGAGCATGGGTGGCAATATTACATCAGACCAATTAGACTTTAGTGAAAAATAGTCACAAGAGACAAAGAAGGACATTATATAATGATAAAAGGAAAATACAATAATTAGAAATATATATGTGCCCAGTGTCAGAGTACCTAAATATATTTAGCAAACATTAACAAAACTGAAGGGAAAAATAAGCAGAAATACCACAATGGTAGAGACTTCAATTCTCCATTTTCAATAATGAACAAGAACATCTTCACATAAGATCAATCAATAAATAAAAGGCTTGAATAACACTATCAAGCAAGGGGACCTAACACATGTACAGAACACTCCACCCCACAACAATAGAATACACATTCTTCTCAAGCACACACAGATCTCTGTCCAGGTTAGATGACGTTAAGTCAAAAACCAAGTCTTAACAAATTTAAGAAGATTGAAATCATACCATGTATCTTTTCTGACCACAATGAAATGAAACTGGAAATCAATAGAAGGAAAATTCACAAAAGTGAAAATAAACAACCCTTGAACAACCACTTGTCCAAAGAAGAAATCAAAAAAGAAATTCCTGAGAAAAACAAAAACAAAAACACAACATACCAAATTTATGGGACTTCACAAAAGCATTACTAAAGAAGAAGTTCATAGTGATGCATGCCTACATTAAAAAAGAAAAAAGATCTCAAATAAACAACCTACATTTACACCTCGAGGACCTGGAAAAAGAAGAACAAACTAAGCCCAAAGTTAGCAGAAGGAAGGAAACAACAAAGATAAGAGCAGAAATAAACAAAATAGAAAATAGAAAAACAATAGAAAAAATCAACAGAACTAAGAGTTGGGTTGTTTTTTTCGAAAAGATAAAATTGAGAAACACTTGGCTAGACTAAGAAAAAAGGAGAGAAGCTCAAATCAATAAAATCAGAAATGAAAGAAGAGACATTGCAACCGATGGCACAGAAATAAAAACAATCATAAGAGTCTACTATGCACAATTATATGCCAACAAATTAGACAATCTAGAAGAATGGATAAATTCCTAGAAACATACAATCTACAATGACTAAATCATGAAGAAATAAAAGGTATGCGTAGATGTATAACCAGTAAAGATATTGAATCAGTAATCAAAAATCTCCCAACAAAAATGGCTTCACTGGTGAATTCTACCATTTAAAGAATTAATGTCAATGCTTTTCCAAAAAAATTGAGGAGGAGGGCACCCTTCCAGCTCATTTCAAGAGGCCAACCTTACCTTTCTACCAAAGCCAGACAAAACGCCACAAGAAAAGAAAACTACATGCCAAAATCCCTGATGAATACAGATGCAAAAACCCTCAATAACATACTAGTAAATCAAATCCAGCAGCATATTAAAATAATTACACAATGTGACCAATTGGGATGACTTATCCCTAGAATACAAGCATGTTTCAACATACAAAAGTCAATTAATGTGATACACATTAATTGAATGAAGAATAAAAATCATATGATCTGATGGACATTGGGGAAGATATGTGCTACGGTGAGCGCTGTGAATTGTGCAAGACTGTTGAATCACAGATCTGTACTTCTGAAACAAATAACGCAACATATTTTAAGAAAAAAGAAAAAGAAGAAGATAGCAGGAGAGGAAGAATGAAGGGGAGTAAGTCAGAGGGGGAGACGAACCAGGAGAGATGATGGACTCTGAAAAACAAACTGAGGTTTCTGGAGGGGAGGAGGGTGGGGGGATGGGTTAGCCTGGTGATGGGTACTGAGGAGGGCACGTTCTGCATGGAGCACTGGGTGTTATGAACAAACAATGAATCATGGAACACTACACCAAAACAAATTATGTAATATATGGTGATTAACATAACAATAAAAAAATTTTTTAAAAATCATATGATCATCTCAAAAGATGCAGAAAAAAACATTTGAAAAAATCTAACAATGCTTTATAATACAGACTCTCAACAAACTAGGTATAGAAGAAATATACCTCAACATAATAAAGACCATATATGACAAGCCCAGAGCTGACATCATACTCAATGGTGAAAAACTGAAAGCTTTTCCTTTAAGATCATGAACAAGGCAAGGATGACCCATGCTCACCTCTTTTACTTGCCATAGTACTGAAAATCTTAGCCAAAGAAATTAAGCAAGAAATGGAAATCAAAGGCATCTAATTTGGAAGGGAGGAAGTAAAATGGTCCCTGTCTGCAGGCAACATGATCTTACATATAGAAAACCCTCAAGACTCTATCAAAAAGAGAAAAAAACTATTAGAGCTAATAAATAAATTCAGTAAAGTTGCAGGATACAAAATCAACATACAAAAATCAGTTGTGTTTCTATACATTATCAATGAACTATCTGAAAAGGAAATTAGGAAAACAATCCTATTTATAACAGCACCAAAAAGAATTAAATAACTACTTAGGAGTAAATTTAATGAAAGAAGTGAAAGGCTTTTATACTGAAAGCTACAAAACATTGTTGAAAGAAATTAAACAAGACATAGCACAAAGAAAGACAGAAAGATATCCTGTGTTCACTGATTGGAAGAATTAATAGTGTCAAATGTCCATAATACCCAAAGTGCTCTACAGATTCATTGCAGTCTCTAACATGGAATCTACAAGGGGCATGTGATGAATGGCTGAGCTGAGGTTGAAGAGCATGAGTGACAGGTGGCAATGATCCTGAGGGCAACAGTTTCCAGGGCTGAGTGTCCCAGGCACATTAGCCTGGAAGGAACGATTGTTAGATATATCCAAGCTACTTTCCTCTTTAAAAACCTCTGATGATAAGGGGACCATGATTTCCGTTTCAAAGCCGCTCTAGGTCCACTGAGTAGACACCATGAGCAAAAATCACCCTCTTGAGTCGAAAAAATTTAAGGACAAGAAGTTAGCATTGAAATTGAACAGTAGCAGACCTGTCCAAGGAATACAGAGGGGATTCGATCCCTTACGTGTTTTGTGATAGATGAATGTGTGATGATCACAACTCGGGGTGACTGAACAGCATTGGAATGTGGTAATACAGGGAAGCGGAGTCATCACGTCAGAAACCTTGGCGAATCTAGAAATAATGGCTGTGTTCAGCAGAGAAATCAATCATTTCTGTGTGTCCCCTCTCCAAATGGCCTGCTTCACCGAGATGTAAAAATTCAAGTTGTGAACATTTGCCATATTAAATTCTTAATTTTTTTGTTTTGAGAGTGTGAGCGGGGGTGGGAGAGGTGCAGAGGGAGAGGGAGGGAGAAAATCTTAAGCAGACTCCATGCTCAGCGGGGTGCTGGAGCCCAACCCAGGGCTCCATCTCCCCACCCTGAGATCATGACCTAGGCCAAATCAAGAGTCAGACGTGCTTAACCTACTGCACCACCCAGGCACCCCATCATATTAAATTTTTATTAAAACCGAAACATCCAAAATGCTGCTAAGATCAGGTCCAAAATTCTCTGACTGACATAAAATTCTCCATCACTTGGTGCCAATCTACCTTTCTCATCACTTCACGCCAGCAACCCTTTCCCAATATGTATTGTCCCAGAGCCACACTAGGCCGTTCACGGATTTCCTCGGCCCGCCTGGCCTTTCCACAACTCCATGCCTTCGCTCTTGCTATTCTCTGCCCACAATGCCTGTCTTTTCCTCTCCATCCAGCAAATTCTTATCCCCATTTGAAACCTGTTTATCCCCATTTGTGAAGCCTTCACGGCTCACTTACCTGGATAGTTTGTCTCTCATTCGCCATTGCATTATATTCCAATTATTTGTTTGCATGTCTGCTTTTGTGCTGAGACAGGGAGCTCCTTGAAAGCCAGTTTTAATATTCTGGTGCTTAAGCAGAATTGGGAAAAATGCAAATAGCCTATGATGTTGCATTTAATTGCATTTAAAGCAATTATAGCAGTATTTTTTCCTGCATTCTTCCTTGTGACACAATTTCTTTTTTTGCACTTACCCCTTCCCAGCTGAATCTTTCATTTTGCTACTCTCAAGCCCAAATACAGGAGAAAACATCTCTCCTTGCAAGGTTAATAAGTTTATCTATAAAAAGGGCCAAATAAATGTTTCAATTGTGTTTTAAAATTAATGAATACACACACCACAATATTCCACAAGGAGAACTTTTCAATCCCAGGAGCATTTTCAGGGAAATGTAACTAGCATGTTTTAACTGACATTTAACTTACCAACAGAATGTACTTTCAGTTGTTATGTTCCAAATGGAATGCATTTCCTTAGGAAGACAAGCTTTCTATTTTCTTTTTTTTTTTAATTTTTTTATTGTTATGTTAATCACCATATATTACATCATTAGTTTTTGATGCAGTGTTCCATGATCATTGTTTCTTCGTAACACCCAGTGCTCCATGCAGAATGTGCCCTCTTTAATACTCATCACCAGGCTAACCCATCCCCCTACCCTCCTCCCCTCTAGAACCCTCAGTTTGTTTTTCAGAGTCCATCATCTCTCCTGGGTCGTCTCCCCCTCTGACTTACTCCCCTTCATTCTTCCTCTCCTGCTATCTTCTTCTTTTTCTTTTTTCTTAAAATATGTTGCGTTATTTTTTTCAGAAGTACAGATCTGTGATTCAACAGTCTTGCACAATTCACAGCGCTCACCGTAGCACATACCCTCCCCAATGTCTATCACCCAGCCACCCCATCCCTCCCACCCACAACCACTCCAGTAACACTCAGTTTGTTTCCTGAGATTAAGAATTCCTCATATCAGTGAGGTCATATGATACATGTCTTTCTCTGATTGACTTATTTCACTAAGCATAACACCCTCCAGTTCCATCCACGTCATTGCAAATGGCAAGATCTCATTCCTTTTGATGGCTGCATAATATTCCATTGTGTATATATACCACTTCTTCTTTATCCATTCATCTGTCAATGGACATCTTGGCTCTTTCCACAGTTTGGCTATTGTGGACATCACTGCTATAAACATTGGGGTGCACGTACCCCTTCGGGTCCCTACATTTGTATCTTTGTGGTAAATACCCAGTAGTGCAATTGCTGGATCGAATGGTAGCTCTAATTTCAACTGTTTGAGGAACCTCCATACTGTTTTCCAGAGTAGTTGCACCAGCTTGCATTCCCACCAACAGTGTAGGAGGGTTCTCCTTTCTCCACATCCCCGCCAACATCTGTCGTTCCCTGACTTGTTAATTTTAGCCATTCTGACGGGTGTGAGATGGTATCTCATTGAGGTTTTGATGTGGATTTCCCTGATGCCGAGCGATGTTGAGCACTTTTTCATGTGTCTCTTGGCCATTTGGATGTCTTCTTTGGAAAAATGTTTGTTCATGTCTTCTGCCCATTTCTTGATTGGATCATTTGTTCTTTGGGTATTGAGTTTGATAAGTTCTTTATAGATTTTGGATACCAGCCCTTTATCTGATAATGTCATTTGCAAATATCTTCTCCCATTCTGTTGGTTGTCTTTTGGTTTTGTTGACTGTTTCTTTGCTGTGCAAAAGCTTTTTATCTTGATGAAGTTCCAATAGTTCATTTTTGCCCTTGCTTCCCTTGCCTTTGGTGATGTTTCTAGGAAGAAGCTGCTGCAGCTGAGGTCGAAGAGGTTGCTGCCTGTGTTCTCCTCTAGGATTTTGATGGACTCCTGTCTCATATTTAGGTCTTTCAACCATTTGGAGTCTATTTTTGTGTGTGGTGTAAGGAAATGGTCCAGTTTCATTCTTCTACATGTGGCTGTCCAATTTTCCCAACACCATTTGTTGAGGAGTGTCTTTTTTCCATTGGACATTCTTTCCTGCTTTGTCAAAGATGAGTTGACCATAGAGTTGAGGGTTCATTTCGGGGCTCTCGATTCTGTTCCATTGATCTATGTGTCTGTTTTTGTGCCAGTACCATACTGTCTTAATGATGACAGCTTTGTAATAGAGCTGGAAGTCCGGAATTGTGATGCCGCCAGCTTTGCTTTTCTTTTTCAATATTCCTCTGGCTATTTGGGGTCTCTTCTGGTTCCATACAAATTTTAGGATTATTTGTTCCATTTCTTTGAAAAAAGTGGATGGTATTTTGATGGGGATTGCATTGAATGTGTAGATTGCTCTAGGTAGCATTGACATCTTCACAATGTTGGTTCTCCCAATCCATGAGCATGGAACGTTTTTCCATTTCTTTGTGTCTTCTTCAATTTCTTTCATGAGTATTTTATAGTTTTCTGAGTACAGATCCTTTGCCTCTTTGGTTAAATTTATTCATAGGTATCTAATGGTTTTGGGTGCAATTGTAAATGGGATCGACTCCTTGATTTGTCTCTCTTCTGTCTTGTTGTTGGTGTATAGGAATGCCACTGATTTCTGTGCATTGATTTTATATCCTGCTACTTTACTGAATTCCTGTGTGAGTTCTAGGAGTTTTGGGGTGGAGTCTTTTGGGTTTTCCACATACAGTATCATATCATCTGCAAAGAGTGAGAGTTTGACTTCCTCTTTGCCGATTTGGATGCCTTTGATTTCTTTTTGTTGTCTGATTGCTGTGGCTAGGACTTCTAATACTATGTTGAATAGCAGTGCTGAGAGTGGACATCCCTGCCGCGTTCCTGACCTTAGGGGAAAAGCTCTCAGCCTTTCCCCATTGAGAATGATATTCGCTGTAGGTTTTTCATAGATGACTTTTATGATATTGAGGTATGTACCCTCTAACCCTATACTCTGAAGAGTTTTGATCAAGAAAGGATGCTGTACTTTGACAATGCTTTTTCTGCATCTATTGAGAGGATCATATGATTCTTGTTCTTTCTTTTGTTAATGTATTGTATCACATTGATTGATTTGCGGATGTTGAACCAGCCTTGCAGCCCAGGGATAAATCCCACTTGGTCATGGTGAATAATCCTTTTAATGTACTGTTGGATCCTATCGGCTAGTATTTTGGTGAGAATTTTTGCATCCATGTTCATCAAGGATATTGGTCTGTAATTCTCCTTTTTGTTGGGGTCTTTGTCTGGTTTTGGAATCAAGGTAATGCTGGCCTCATAAAATGAGTTTGGAAGTTTTCCTTCCATTTCTATTTTTTGGAACAGTTTCAGGAGAATAGGTATTAATTCTTCTTTAAATGTCTGATAGATTTCCCCTGGGAAGCCCTCTGGCCCTGGGCTTTTGTTTGTTGGGAGATTTTTGATGACTGCTTCAATTTCCTTCGTGGTTATAGGTCTGTTCAGGTTTTCTATTTCTTCCTGGTTCAATTTTGGTAGTTGATACATCTCTAGGAATGCACCCATTTCTTCCAGGTTATCTAATTTGCTGGCATAGAGTTGCTCATAATATGTTCTTATAATTGTTTTTATTTCTTTGGTGGTGGTTGTGATCGCTCCTCTTTCATTCATGATTTTGTTGATTTGGGTCATTTCTCTTTTCTTTTTGATCAGTCTGGCCAGGAGTTTATCAATCTTGTTAATTCTTTCAAAGAACGAGCTCCTAGTTTCGTTGATCTGTTCTACTGTTCTTTTGGTTTCTAGTTCATTGATTTCTGCTCTGATCTTTATTATTTCTCTTCTCCTGCTGGGTTTAGGCTTTATTTGCTGTTCTTTCTCCAGCTCCTTTAGGTGTACGGTTAGGTTGTGTATTTGAGACCTTTCTTGTTTCTTGAGAAAGGCTTGTATTGCTATATACTTTCCTCTCAGGACTGCCTTTGCTGTATCCCAAAGATTTTGAACAGTTGTGTTTTCATTTTCATTGGTTTCCATGAATTTTTTTTAATTCTTCTTTAATTTCCTGGTTGACCCATTCATTCTTTAGTAGGATGCTCTTTAGCCTCCATGTATTTGAGTTCTTTCTGACTTTCCTCTTGTGATTGAGTTCTAGTTTCAAAGCATTGTGGTCTGAAAATATGCAGGGAATGATCCCAATCTTTTGGTACCGGTTGAGACCTGATTTGTGACCTAGGATGTGATCAATTCTGGAGAATGTTCCATGGGCACTAGAGAAGAATGTGTATTCCGTTGCTTTGGGATGGAATGTTCTGAATATGTCTGTGAAGTCCATTTGGTCCAGTGTGTCATTTAAAGTCTGTATTTCCTTGTTGATCTTTTGTTTAGATGATCTGTCCATTTCAGTCAGGAGGGTGTTAAAGTCCCCCACTATTATTGTATTTTTGTCAATGTATTTCTTTGCTTTTGTTATTAATTGGCTTATATAATTGGCTGCTCCCATGTTCGGGGCATAGATATTTACAATTGTTAGATCTTCTTGTTGGATAGACCCTTTAAGTAGGATATAGTGTCCTTCCTCATCTCTTATTACAGTCTTTGTTTTATAATCTAGTTTGTCTGATATAAGGATTGCCACCCCAGCTCTCTTTTGGTGTCCATTAGCATGGTAAATGGTTTTCCACACCCTCACTTTCAATCTGGGGGTGTCTTTGGGTCTAAAATGAGTCTCTTGCAGACAGCATATTGATGGGTCTTGTTTTTTAATCCAATCTGATAGCCTGTGTCTTTTGCTTGGGGCATTGAGCCCATTTACATTCAGGGTAACTATTGAAAGGTATTGCCTGTAAGGTGACTGTTAACTGTATGTTGTCTGTGTTCCTTTCTGATCTTTGCTGCTTTTAGGCTCTCTCTTTGCTTAGAGGACCCCTTTCAATATTTCTTGGAGGGCTGGTTTCGTGTTTGCAAATTCCTTTAGTTTTTGTTTGTTCTGGAAGCTTTTGATCTCTCCTTCTATTTTCAGTGACAGCCTAGCTGGATATAGTATTCTTGGCTGCATATTTTTCTCGTTTAGTGCTCTGAAGATATCTTGCCAGTCCTTTCTGGCCTGCCAGGTCTCTGTGGATAGGTCTGTTGCCAATCTAATGTTTCTACCATTGTAGGTTACGTATCTCTTCTCCCGAGCTGCTTTCAGGATTTTCTCTTTGTCTCTGAGACTCGTAAGTTTTAGTATTAGATGTCGGGGTGTTGACCTATTATTATTGATTTTGAGAGGGGTTCTCTGTGCCTCCTGGATTTTGATGCCTGTTTCCTTCCTCACATTAGGGAAGTCCTCTGCTATTATTTGCTCCAATATACCTTCTGCCCCCCTCTCTCTCTCTTCTTCTTCTGGGATCCCAATTATTCTAATGTTGTTTCGTCTTATCGTATCACTTATCTCTCGAATTCTGCCCTCGTGATCCTGTAGTTGTTCCTCTTTTTCTCAGCCTCTTTATTTTCCATCATTGGGTCTTCTATATCACTGATTCTCTCTTCTGCCTCATTTATCCTAGCAGTTAGTGCCCCCATTTTTGATTGCACCTCATCAATAGCCTTTTTGATTTCGACTTGGTTAGATTTTAGTTCTTTTATTTCTCCAGAAAGGGTTTCTCTAATAACTTCCACGCTTTTTTCAAGCCCAGCTAGTATCTTTAAAGTCATGATTCTGAACTCTAGGTCCGACATCATACTAATGTCCGTATTGAGTAGGTCCCTGGCTGACGGTACTACCTCTTGTTCTTTTTGCTGAGGTGATTTTTTTCGTCTTGTCATTTTGTCCAGAGGAGAATAGATGAATGAGAGAACAAAATGCTAACAGGTCTACAACGTCCCCAGCAAATATACTGTATACAAATCAGAAAAGACCTGAAACCAGGGGAAAAGAAAGGGAAAGAAAGAAAAAAGAAAGAGAAAAAAAAAGAAAAAAAGATAAAAACAAAAACAGAACAATACAAAAAAAGCAGAATATGATCAAATATGATCAGGCTAGTGCATAGATCAGTGCCACACCCTAGATTTTGGGCGTATTTTGGTCTGTTAGAAAAAACTGCCTCCTAAAATTTTAAAGGAAGAAAGACATATATGTACAAAATAAGGGTTGATACAATGAAGGGATGGAAGATGACTGTAAAGATGAAAATTATAAAAGATTTTATAAAAGGACTTGATAAGATAAGAAGTTGTTTGAAAAAAGAAAGAAGATTTAAGAAAACAAAAAAGGAAAAAGGGAGAGAATGTGATTAGGCAGGAGACTAGAACAAAGCCATACACTAGTGATTTAGGGTATATTTTGATCTGTTAGAAGAAACTGTATCTCAAAATTTTAAAGAGAGAACAACTTATATATATATGCCAAAAATAAGGGTAACTACTATGAAGGGATAAAATATGACTCTAAAAATGAAAAATAAAAAATGCTTTTTTTAAAAAAAAGGGATTGATAAGATGTTGGTTGAAAAAGGGAAAAAGAAAAATAAAAAAAACAATTAACAAAAATTAACTTTGATGAACTAATGAATCATGGTAAAAAAAAAAGCCATGAATTCTATGTGCAGTATTCCCCTAGCACTGGAGTTCTCCCGTTCTCCTTGATCGGTAAACTTGGTCTTGGCTTGCTGGCTGTTCGTGCTGATCTTCTGGGGGAGGGGCCTGTTGCTGTGGTTTCCAAATGTCTTTGCTGGAGGCTGAATTGCCCCGCCCTTGTCGGTCCGGGCTAAGGAAGCTGCTCGGGTTTGCTCTCAGGAGCTTTTGTTCCCTGCAAGCTCTCGGTACAGCTTTGGAGGACCAGGGCAAAAATGGTGGCCTCCCAATCTCCACCCGGAGGAGCTAAGAACTCGGGGCCCCGCTCCTCAGTGTGCCCCCAGAGAAAAGCAGTCACTCCCGTCTCCCCGGTCTCTGGCCGCACTGCGTGCTCACCCGGCCTGTGACCGAGCGTTGTTATCTCTGGCACCCGACCCCGTGTGGAGTCTCCAAACCCAGCAGATCCCTGCGGTGCGTTCCCGCGCCGCTCCTCCCTGGGAAGGAAGGGGAGTCTCCCCAGCTCTGCCGCTTGTTGGGTCCCTGCTGGAGGAGCAGTGGCCCGACTGGGCCGCGGATCACAGTTTATGGCAACCCCGAGCTGAGAGCCCGCGACTCTGCTCCGTCTCTGCAGCCGGCTTCCCCGCTCTGATACCTGGGAGCTCTGCTGCACTCAGGTACCCCCGGTCTTTCTGTGACCCCAAGGGTCCTGAGACCACACTGTCCCGGGAGGATTCCACCCCCTGCTTAGCCACTGCAGCGACGTCCCTCAGCAGAGCCAACTTCCAAAAGGTCCGATTTTGTGCTCCGCGGCTCAATCACTTGCCAGAAGCGGCCGGCGGAGGCCCCTCCCCGCCATCTATCCTCCCGAATATCGCCTCGGATTCACTTCTCCGCACGTCCTACCTTCCAGTAAGTGGTCGCTTCTCTGTTCAGAGAGTTGTTGCTACTCTCTTCTTCCATCTCCTGTTGAGTTCGCAGGTGTTCAGAATGGTTTGATCCCTATTCAGCTGAATTCCTGAGACCAGACGAAAACTAGGTCTCCTACTCCTCCGCCATCTTGCTCCGCCCCCCGCTTTCTATTTTCTATCAACAGGGTGTTGTTTTGCCAACTGAAACTTGAAACATAATAATAATAATAATAATAATAATTAAAGTGAATTTCTAGTTTCTTCAAAATAAGTTTTTTGAACAAATGTAGCGGAGTTCAGGGACTCTAGGTTCGTATCATCAGGGGACTACATGGAACCCGGCCTTTTCTTTTTTTCTCTCTCTTTCTCTCCCCCTTCCTCCCTCCATTCTTTCTTTCTTTCTTTCTTTCTTTCTTTCTTTCTTTCTTTCTTTCTTTCTCTTTCTTTCTCTTTCTTTCTTTCTTTCTTTCTTTCTTTCTTTCTTTCTTTCTTTTTCTTTCTTTCTTTCTTTCTTCTTTCTTTCTTTCTTTTCTTTCTTTTCTTTCTTTCTTCTTTCTTTTCCTTTCCTTTCCCTCTTACTTGTGTCATGTAACCATTGTGTTATTGTGTTGTGTCATGAAACAGTTTAATATCATAATAATATAATGTTTTAATTTATCATAATAAAAAATATTTTTAAACTATTTGAGGTAACATTGAACACACTCAAAAGTTGTAGTGCCAAAATGAAAGAGTTTGAATGTTGCAGTTATATAAACATCCTTCTGAACCTGACCTTTTGATATTTTATTTCATAATAAATCTTGAAGTAGACTCATTCTTCCCAAGTTTTTCTCACATAGAACAGTTACCAAGGTACAAGTTTTCCTTTTGTGAGTCTGACCCCCTAAACAAAACGACAACTGTGATAAGTGGTACTAATTTTCAAAGGGACATGTTATTCAATGATTTCCTGAGCAAGATACTATGTTGGACACAGAGAAAGATAACAAAAAGTTAGTTTCATATATCTTGAGAATCCACCAGATAAGGTCAAGTTAACAGCAGGGAAATAAAGGAGAGGCTCAGCTCTGATAACAGGCTCATCCATGGGAGTGAAGCAGACATTTGAAAACAGATTCTGAGAGCAAGCCCAGCAAGAAGACAACACTGGTATCTGAAACATTGCAACAAACAGTAGGGGGTATCCTGGGCAAGTAGTCCAGCAAGTCACCTTTACAAGGAAGTAGGAACCCTCTTAACCATGACATGCCTAATGAGTACAGACCAGTCCTCCAGGAGCTTAAAGGAAAGCTAAGAGAGCCAGTTAAGTCAAATCAGCGGTAGACAGAATTGATGCGGTCACAAGCTAAGTCTCCAGGACCAAGCAAGAGTGAGGCAAATTGTCAGACATTCAGGGTCAAATTATATACAGTGACTTGGGTCCCAGGTTTTAAGGTGGGTGGCCCATTATTAGAACTGAGGCACAATGTTAGAAATCAATTTGGAGAAAAATCACAGCATTGCCTTGCAGAATTCTTTAGATTACTGTTACATCTCCTCTGTATTGGTCCTGAAGGGTTAGGGTGAAGTTGCATATGCTTTGGGGTTCAAGTGCAATCAGCAGTAGGGAGGAAAGTACAGCAAAATACAACAAACGGGGCTGGGAATTGGTCCCTGACCTCATGACTTACACTGCAAGAACTGAGAAGGGAACAGGGAAGATGGTACCCAAGAGGAAACATGAGTTACTATTTTACCAGAGGGAGAGTTCATAGATACTGAGTTGGCAAAACAAGAGTTTTTTCCTACTGTGAGTTTCAACATGAATAAAGAGTAGGAAGACTAAGGTACATATTCTGAAAGATTTAGACTATAGATTGATCGAAAACCATTAACTTCTGTGGGATTCCTGTGACTTTAATATGTTGGAAGGATTAAAGCCCTTACAGTTTGTTGCAAGTTCTAGGAGAACTTTGGACTGATGACTGAACCTCACATGTGAATGAAGTGTTGAACTTTGTTCTCTCTTAATTTCCTTCTCTCCAGCTATTGAAACCTAGAGTTATATTGTTATAAGCAGATACTTACAGCTCATAGTATGCAGCAAGTGCTTCAAGAACTTGTGACTATTCTCTCAGGTACTGTAAGGTCAATCCAGCTAATTAGTGACACCAAGAAGGAGATAACAAATGGAACCCAGGGTCATTGCCTACCTAGCTGAGGAATAGAAATGGGTTGATTCAATGATAGCAACCACCAAAGCATCTGGGAATATGATCCCCAAATAATCCCCAGCTTCCTTTTATAGCAATTATGGGTTTTCATCATTAGTCAATGATATTTTTTTAAAAATCCTGCCTTTTTTTCTAGTTGTGAGTTGAGACCCATAAGTGGGTTATAAAATCATTTCAGTGGGTTGGGGCTAGAGTTTTTAATTATATAGAAAATAATTAAAAAACTGAAGCATAGAGAAGATAAGCAAAGAGAAGAAAAACTTTTAGTTATGTGTGTACGTGTGTGTGTGTTTTGAGTCCCAGTATAAAATACATTTCTTTCTGTGGCTTACAGTTTAAAAACTATGTACAGACATAGGCCTAGATATGGATATAAATATGGAGATAGAGATATATAAAAGAAATATCTGGCAACGTCTCTCCAAAATGCTATCACCAACCCCATCGGAGGCACTCTCCACCATAATATTTATTGGCACTTACAAAAATACAATCATAATCAAATAGTTGTCTTTGGCAAAACCAAGTATAACAAAAACTTAAAACAGAGAGAACAAGTTACTTAAAGTTTGGAAAGCAAACTTCAAACTTAAGCTTAACTACTCCAAACTTAATTCTCTCGTGTTAAAAAAAAAAAAAAGTCAGGGGTGATTTAAAGAACATCTAGGCTCAGAATACTTGTCTATTCTATTCCATTTTTGTGTTCTGCCAACCCCCAATCTGAGTGTTGTCATTCACTTTCACCCAATTCTAATATGGAATATTTTTCACACAGAGTATTTATGATGTCTTCCTTATTTTAAGAAAACTTCTTTTTTCCACTATGGTATGAATTCCATTCAACAAAGAAAATGTAGAAGGAAAATCACTCTGGGGTCTAACGTTTAAAGCAAATAGTGAAGATTTTTGTAAGCAGTATAAATTATCCAATACTTTCAGAAAGATTTGCATTAAACAGCAAGAACAAGTTTAGAGATCACATTATATAGGGTCTTCTGTTTGACCTATTTTAAATATTTGAGTTGTACAGACTTATGCAAATGTACTTCCTGAGAAAATGAAGAGCAAGTCGGTATAACACTGCAGGGTCAGCCTTTGCACTGGCAGAAATACCCACTGATATTTTGGAGTGGGGGTGAACACTGGAATTCCTTTTAAACAGAGTACCAGCTGCATAATTCTCTGATCTCACACCCACTTGTGCTGATCTTCCTTTCTCCCTGCCCAGACACGGAGTGGAAAGAGATCAGAACAGCATTCTTACAGGGAGGCAGTCTGACCCTCCACTCCCATTCTGCTCGGACTCCAGTTCAAAGATAGAAATGAAATCCAAGCAGGGTGTGGTGACGCTGGGGGATGTGAGTTTGGCCAGAGCCCGAGCATTGTTATCTCATCTGTTTTACCCAATCCCTGAGCTTTCAAAGTCCTATCTCTGATTCATTCTTTCTCAACCCTCTGAACCTTGAACAGAAAAATCTGACATTTTAGAACGGGATCAGAGTGACAACTGTCACCTAAATCCAGAGGCCTTACTGTGGTCTGTAAGATGCTTCACCATCAGGCCTCTGTCTGCCGGCGACCCCCTCTCCTGCAACCCTCCCTTCCTTGCACTGCCTTCCTATCAGGTCTCCAACACTTCCAGATTGCTCCTGCTGCACATGAGGTTCCCTCCGCCTGCAAAGCTTGTCCTTGGGTTTCTGCCTGGCCTAATTCAGATCACTGCTCTACTTCTGGGACTCCAACTTTTCGGGTCCCATCACTCTGTATCCCATACAACTTGCTCTATTTTTCCTCATAGCACTTAAGTGCTTAGCGCGATTTCTTCTGCTACAAACATGGCTAAGAATCTTCCCTCTGCCCTTGCTCTGATCCTTAACAAATTACATACTCATACCTCTTGTTCTCCTTTCCCTTATTGGTAAAAATGAATTATTGCATAGTTCAAATGGAATGACATGTAGAAGCTCTGAACTGAATGCCTCCACATTAGAATGACATAGGATTTGTAGGTCTAAACCTGGACTTAAACCTCCAAAACAGTACCAAGAATTGGTTTAATAAATATATTTAGAAAGAAGGAAAGGAAAGGAGAGACAGGGAGAGAAGGAAGGAAAGGGGACAATTATGTGCTCAGTCAATTTTAATTTCTGATCATAGTTACTTACTTTTTTCCATAAAGTGTCTCTGAAATGCTTCTATGAAAGAATACATGTATGATAAATGAATATATACCTATTTTCCTAATTCATAAGAGGTCCCACCTTCCTTCTTACCATCTGACTCCTTAGTGTTTTTCGGTCCTTATTTTTTAACATACCTGAAAACCAGCAAATAAAGTAAAACATGAGAAGTAACCTACCGAAGTTAGGATAGTAGTGCTCTAAGTCAGAAAGGTAACAGTTGGGACCCAGAGTCTAGCAAGACCTACCAAGGTAGGGCAGCCCATATAGCTAAACAAAATCCTGGAAGAAGTCCAGGCAAGCACAAAATCAATGTCAGGGAAATCTAACAGAGGTCCTCTGGTCAACTGTGAACTTCATGGGGGCAGGGACTGTCTCTGATTATTCTCTTCCATATCCACAATGCCTCACTAACTCCTGACATGTTGTGCATCCCCAATGATTGAGGTGTTCAGTGAATCAATTATGAATAAATCAAGGGTTTTTTTCAGTTGAAGGTAAAAAACCCCAACACAAATTCTCTTAAACAAAAAAAATAACAAACCTGAGGAGTCCAGGTTTAGATTTGACTTCAGAAGCAGCCAAATGCAAGGCCCAAATACTATCATCAGGATGCGCAGTCTCTCTTGTCTTTCCATTCTCAGACCACCAGCACTTCCCAGGGCTACATGCTTTCTGAGTCTCGTCCAGCAGGAAAAGGGAGAAGTCTTTCACATACGTGAATGGGGGTGGGAGGGGGAGCATACAGCATTGCTTCTGCTTAGAACACACACCACTTTTGAGCCAATTACTGGAGTTAAAGGAATGCAAAGTGCTGAATGTCTGAAGCCTCTTTAAGAAGGGCATAAGGTCAGCTTCACAGTGGCCACCTGTACTGACAGAGATGGAGGGGATTCACCAAAGGGAAATCTAGTTAAGGTTATTTCTTAGAACAAGTGTGAGTGAGTGTTGGGCTCCATACACAACACATGTCCACACTGAGGCAGCAGGCCCAGGCATGAGTGGGCCGCCTTTAGTCAAGGTAGTCTTGCAGCAGGGACCAAAACATGAGGTCTAGACAAGGCTCCAGTCCCTGGGAGCCCTGATGGGAGTAAAGCAATGCTGGTGGACTGCAAGTACAGATTGGGGTAACCACAGAAGTGGGACTCAATCATGAACCAGCATGATTAGGAATTGCTACTAAAACTAAGGGGAAGGGCAAGACTGTGGGTGAAATTAAAATGAGACCAGCCTCAAGGCTGGTTTAATATGAGGCTCTCAAATACTTCCTTCAAATGAGATCATGGCTGGTTTTGGTGAAACCAAGGAGATGGTAGCATTCAGTGATGACTTATAGGATGTAGGAGTATTTAAGATGTTAGATGTATAAAGATCAGGATGATAATAAAGTTCAGAGTATCACCACCATGGGGCCCCATTTATTATCCTCTTACTCAACTAGGGCTTAAATATCTCCTCCAGAGATATTTGGATACCTCCTCCACTGGCACTTTACCTTTAGGCATGTTTCAGGCTCTTATATTAAACTGTATGTTGGACATTATCTACAAAGTGCCACAGGTACCCCAACTTCAACTTCCTACTTTAACTCCCACTTCTCCTTGCCTCAACCAGTACAATATTTTCCTCCAAATCTGGCTCTTCATCTATATTGCCTTCATCTAAGCCAGAAATCTATCCACAATCTTTATCTCTATCTATCTATCTATCTATCTATCTATCTATCTATCTATCTATCTATCTATCATCTATCTTTATCTATATCTCTACCTCTATTTCTCCTCCTGTCTAATCAATCATTAAATCCTGCTTCTCATATTTCCTATTTATTGCCACCTCTATCCCCTTTCCTCTAGCCCAAAAACTCTTGCCTGAATCAGGCCCATCTTTTGTGAAAAGTATTTCAATTGCCCCCTTGCTGGATTCCTTACCTTGAGATACACATTTCTGAAAACCATAGTCCACATTTCCTCTGTGTTCCCATAGCACTCTGTGCCTGCTTCCAACGTAATATTTATAATATCATATGTGGTTATGGGTTTATGTGTCTGTCACCCTTACCAGACACTGAATTTCTTAAGCATGAGAGTTCATCTTTGAATCCTCAGGACCTAACAGTGTCTATAGAAGTAGACCCAATCATTGAGTATTTATATCCTTAAAGACAAGACTGGATCAATAGATACTTCCAACTCTCTGTTAATCACATGAGCATATACACAAGATCAACAGTGGCTTGTCTTAGAACCGTTGGGTAAAATAATTTTCCTTGGCACTTAGAGTGCAATCAACCAGACTGTTTTTTAGGATTGGTAGACAAAATTCTACTTTATTGGAATCTTTTGCTCTGATGACATGATTTACTTTCACCAGCAATTTGCAGATGCAATGGCCTGTGATTCTGTAATATGCATATTATATCTTTGAAGATGAAAGAAAACATTCCAACCTTGGGCTGTCTCTCTCAATTATAATTATAGATAGCCTACTTTGCACCATCATTCTGGATAAGATACAGAATATCTTTGGGCATCAATTTGAAAACTCTACTATAATAATCTAACCTCATCTAAATAATCAATCTAAAACTCCAAGTAGACATAGGGACATAAAAATCTTATCATGAATAATGAAATTTCTTCTGAATTTATCAATTAATAGATTGAATTATATGTGATCATTTTGGCTCACCAACTTAAATGATGCTTTGATTATATAAGATAGTGAAATTTTCAATCATGTTTCTAGGTTACCACATTTGTTTATCTTTGTTTTGATTGTGATATGTGACCTGCTTTAACTCTTCAGACAAGAGATGTTACATAATATGTTTATAGGCATATGCTTTATAGTAAAATTGGTTAGATGAATCTATGATAGGCTTTGATTCTAGTAATGAGAATTTTTTGTAAGTGCCTTCTTCTTACTCTTCCCTGCAAGAAAGCTCAATTGAAAATTAAGAACTGTATCACTTTTTTATAAGATTTTATTTATTTATGTATTTATTTGAGAGAGAAAGAGAACACAAGCTGGGGGAGGGGCAGAGGCAGAGGGAGAAGCAGACTCCCCACTGAACAGGAAGCCTGACACAATACCCGATCCCAGGACCCTGAGATCATGACCTGACCTGAAAGCAGACGCTTAACCATCTGAGCCACCCAAGTGCCCCCAAATTTTATCACTTTTAAGAATTAAAGGTACTTCTTGATATTTATGCATTCTTAGATACCATGACCAAGTTCCCTTCTTTTAGAAAAATAAGTGTCATATTAGAAAACATTTATCTTATAACTCCAATGAATAACTCAGAAGTAACACTGATGAATTTGCTCAAGACACAGCCTTAGTGTTGCGTGATGAAAAGGCTCTAGGTGACAAATGCTTGCAGAAACAAGTGATCTAAAGTTTAACCACAGTCAAAGGCAAAAAAAAAAAAAAAGGCACAAATTGGAGATAATGTTATTTTCCCCAAAAGTAACTAAATATGCAAAATTCATTGTCAAGTCATTCCAAAAGATTTAAAGCTTGGGTCTTTGAAAATAATACATAGCCTTGTGTTTACTTAATAAACACCCACTGGGTTATTTAATGATTTATGATTTCAAATAAGTAAAAATGCTTACTTTAAAAATGCACAACCTCTAACATATTTAATAAGCACCTGAGATGATGACAATTCTAAACTATACATACTCAATAATGAGAAAACTCACTATTCTTCATCTTCTGCTCAACGTGCATCTTTTTAATTTATAAAAACAAGCTCATTCATTCATGCCAAGGACTGCCTGCTTCTATTCATGATCTAGACTGTGCTAGCATGTATGAAGTTAAATGAAGATAAGAACAGTTGAGGCAAGATCACTTCCAAATAGCTGCTCTAATAAGTTCTGGAAGCTCTTATCATTTAATAATTACACATGGGTTATATTAGATGTATTAGAGTTTTATTTGTAGACATATGGACCCTGACCTTTCAGATTTGTAATTACACAGTGACTTCTACCAATGCATATTCTGTTTCACAGTGCCTCGTGTGTGTGTGTGTGTGTGTGTGTGTGTGAGTGTGTGTGTGTGTGTATGATGAAAGAGAACAAGAGGTCAGTTTTCTTTTCCTCAGTGAGTCAGTGGTGTTGGGCCGGTAAAATTAACATACCTATCTCACTCATTAAGTGGAAATAAGTTCACATGTCAATGGGTGTGTGTGTTGATTATGGTGAAGCCTTTGCCCAAAATATATACACTAGTTTTCCTAATAAATACTCAAAAAAATTAAAGTGTGAGTTTTTCCTTATTTTTTATAATAACATGTTTTTATGTGCATCTTCCATTCAATGTCTTATGTGGCAGAGAAAGACAGATGAAAATACCACAATTTGGGGTTAAAATGAAGAGTCATAAATTGGTAGATCACAAAACTAATCTACCCAACAGGTATATTTTATTTGACAAACACAATGTTTCTAAAAATTATTTAACTCCCAGCATTAAGTGATTGGGAGATTTTGTAAAAAAAAAAAAAAAAATCTACACTGGAGTTTCTCTTGACAATCAAAAGATCTAGAAATTTTGGAATTCTCATTATTATGTGAACTGAGTGGAGTACTGCTACTTTCTTTAGACTGGGTGTGAATCTTCAGCTTAAGAATTTTCTCCATGCTATACACAGTCTATTTCATCATTCATGTTATCTACCTGGCTCCTGCAAACATTTGAGGTTGCAATTCCTGGTCTCTTTAGATAGTATAATTTAATTATCTGGTAAATAGTTTAATTAAAAATTTATTTTCCCTGTTTCCTTCCCACCCTATAGTGAAGGATACTGATATCTTAACTAAAGTATTCTGTTTATTAGCTTCAAAATGATTCTTTGTAAGGGCCTTATGATCCTTTAAACAAAATGAAACAAAACAAAATCCTTTTCATTGGTTGTTTTAAAACCAGAAAGTCAAGTCTTTCTACTCAATGGATTACCAGGTTTTGTAAAAATGTATTTTTATAAGTTCAGATTTCTATACAATTATTTACCCCTTTACTAGAAAATCAGTCTTAATGATAGTTGACAAGCAACATTATCTTCTTATACAAAGCATGACATATGTCCATGGGGGTAGCCCAAGATCAAGACACCTAGCTGTCAGCTTGTGGATTTATTTACTGACTTTTATTTCTTTAAAAGTGTTATTTTTAGAAAAAGGTTTTTCCTGAAAGCATGTAGGAGAGGTTCTTGGTATTAAATGATGATGAGAAATTATTTTTAAAAAGTATTTTTCCCACTGACATTCATTATTATTATGATTATGTCCACCATAAACTTTTCCTATTTGTTCAAATACTAGACACAGGGAAAAACTGAGTATATGAACATTCCAATACATTACCCATATTTATAGTAATTTTAAACTCACAAACTTTAGGAAAAGGTCTGCTGAAAGATACATTGTTCAAGTTTTACCTTGAGGCATTTTCCTAGAGCTGAGTTAGGAACAAAGTTTTGCATGGATGGAAACATTGAGGTATCTTAGCTGATAGCGGATGCACCCTGATATATTTAAAAGTGAGGCATTTAACTTTTGTCTCTTTATATGGATGCAAGAGATTAACCTCCAAATTTTTTTAATATCTTCAAAATCTATTTAATGTGCACAAAAAGAGAGCTACATGTTTACGTGCTGATATAAATATTTAAATGAACTAATTTTACCAAATGAAGCATTTTAGAAGTTAAACAACATAAAAATTATAACAGCATTAACTTAAATTTTACTTATTTTCCTTGAGAAATTATTATGTGTTTTTCTTCATAAAGGTAAATTTGCCTGAAGAAAACCCCCACAAAAACAACAGCTCTCTATACCAATTAAAACTTTGGGAAAGAATTTGAGAAATTTATCATTTATTATCTACTACCTCCTACAAAGATGGTTCTACCACCCACTCTCACTGGCCTTCAGCTATTCATCCAGAAATAGAGATGAACGTATAATGATCTACCAACCTTCCCCAGTATCCACCTGATACTTGATGCCTTGGATTGTGAGTGGGATGTAGACTGTGGCCAAGAACAAGAATAATTTATCCCATCTCACTAGGGAACTGAATCTGTGACAGAACTCCAACCAGCTGAGTCAACAGGGTAAGGACAGATAATGCTATATACACACAGGGTGCATAATTTAAATTTTCCTCTCAAACTGGATCATCCCAGTTCTCCTACCATCTCTCCCACTATTTCTCAATGCTCTTTAGTAGGTTTTATTTTCTCATAAAATAGAATGGGGTCTTCTTTTAATATTCTGAGTCTTTTTATTTATTTTTTTTAAGATTTTATTTATTTATTTGAGAGACAGAGAGAATGAGAGAGAAAGCACATGAGATGGGGGGAGGGTCAGAGGGAGAAGCAGACTCCCTGCTGAGCAGGGAGCCTGATGCGGGACTCGATCCAGGGACTCCAGGATCATGACCTGAGCCAAAGGCAGTCGTTTAACCAACTGAGCCACCCAGGCGCCCCTGAGTCTTTTTAAAAACATTATTTATTTATTTATTTATTTATTTATTTATTTTTAGTTTTTTCAAGTTTTTATTTTAATTCCAGTTAGTTAACATACAGTGTTATATTAGTTTCAGGCTTACAATATATAGTGATTTAACAATTACATACATCAACTGGTGCTCATCACCACCTTAATCCCCACCACCTATTTCACCCATCCCCCCACACACCTCCCCTCTGGTAACCATCAGTTTGTTCTCTATAATTAAGAGTCTGTTTCTTGACTTCTCTCTCTCTCTCTCTCTTTTTTACCCCCTTTGCTCATTTGTTTCATTTCTTAAATTCCACATATAAATGATGTAGTATGGTATTTGTCTTTCTATGACTTATTTTGCTTAGCACTACACCCTCTAGGTCCATCAATGTCATTGCAAATGGCAAGATTTCACTTTTTATGGCTGAATAATATTTCACTGTGTATATATATATATATATATATATATATACCACTTCTTTACCCATTCATCGGTTGATGGACACTTAGGCTGCTTCCATAATTTGGCTATTGTAAATAATGCTGCTATAAACATAGGGGTACATGTATCCCTTTGCATTAGTGTTTTTGTATTCTTAGAGAAATACCCAGTAGTGTGATTGCTGGATCATAGAGTCGTTCTATTTTTAACTTTCTGAAGAACCCCCACAGTATATGGGTGTTCCTTTTTCTCCACATCCTCACCAACACCTGTTGTTTCTCGTGTTATTGATTTAGCCATTCTGACAAGTGTGAGGTAATATCTCATTGTAGTTTTGATTTGCATTTCCCTGATAATGAGTGATGATGAGCACCTTTTCATGTGTCTGTTGGCCATCTGGATGTCTTCTTTGGAGAAATGTCTGTTCATGTCTCCTGCCCATTTTTAATTGCATTATTTGTTTTTTGGGTGCTGAGTTTTATAAGTTCTATATATCTTGGATACTAAGCCTTTACAGATATGTTATTTGCAAATATCTTCTCCCATTCCATAGGTTGTCTTTTAGTTTTGTTGATTGCTTCCTTTGCTTTTCAGAAGCTTTTTATTTTGATGAAGTCACAATAGTTTATTTTTGCTTTTGTTTCCCTTGCCTCAGGAGACGTATCCAGAAAGAAGTTGCTATGCCCAATGTCAAAGAAGTTACTGACTGTGTTCTTTTCTAGGATTTTTATGGTTTCAGGCCTCACATTTAGGTCTCTAATCCATTTTTCACTTATTTTTGTGTATGATATAAGAAAGTGGTCCAGTTTCATTCTTTTGCATGTGGCTGTCCAGTTTTTCCAACACCATTTGTTGAAGACCCTGTGTTTTTCCCATTGGATAGTCTTTCCTGCTTTTCAAAGATTAATTGACTGTATAATTGTGGGTTTATTTCTGGGTTTTCTATTCTGTTCCATTGATCTATGTGTCTATTTTTGTGCCTGTACCATACTGTTTTGATTACTACAGTTTTGTAACATAACTTGAAGTCTGGAATTGTGATGCCTCCAGCTTTGCTTTTCTTTTTCAAAATTGCTTTGGCTATTTGGGGTCTTTTGTGGTTCCATATGAATTTTAGAATTGTTTGTGCTAGTTCTGTGAAAAATGCTGGTGCTTATTTTGATTGGGATTGCATTAAATCTGTAGATTGCTTTGTGTAGAATAGACATTTTAACAATATTTATTCTTTCAATCCATGAGCATGGAATGTCTTTCCAGTTCTTTGTGTCCTCTTTAATTTCTTTCATCAGTGTTTTATATTTTTCAGGGCTTTCACCTCTTTGGTTAGGTTTATTTTTAGGTATCTTATTATTTTTGGTGCAATTGTAAATGGTTTTGTTTTCCTAATTTCTCTTTCTGATGCTTCATTATTAGTGTATATCAATGCAACAGATTTCTGCACATTAACCTTGTATCCTGTGACTTTACTGAATTTATTAGTACTAGCAGGTTTTTTTTTGGTGGAGTCTTTCGGGTTTCCTATATATAGTATCGTGTCATCTGCAAAAAGTGAAAGTTTTACTTCTTCCTTACTGATTTGGATGCCTTTTATGTCTTTTTGTTGTCTGATTGCTGTGGTTAGGACTTCCAGTACTATACTGAATACAAGTGCTCAGAGTGGACATCCGATTTGTCTTGTTCCTGATCTTAGAGGAAAAGCTCTGTTTTTTACCATTAAGGATGATGTTAGCTGTGGGTTTTTCATATATGACCTTGATTATGTTGAGGTATGCTCCCCCTAAACCCACTTTGTTGAGGGTTTTATCATGAATGGATGTTATACTTTGTCAACTGCTTTTTCTGTGTCTATTGAAATAATCATATCCTTTCTCTTATTGATGTGATGCATTACATTGATTGATTTGTAGATATTGAACCACCCTTGCAACCCAGGAATAAATCCCACTTGATCATGATGTATGATTTTTTAATGTATTGTTGAAATGGGTTTGCTAGTATTTTGTTGAGAATTTTTGCACCTGTGTTCATCAGGGATATTGGCCTATAATTTTTTTCTTTAGTGTTGTCTTTAGCTGGTTTTTGTATCAGGGTAATGCTGGCCTCATAGAATGAATTTGGAAATTTTCCTTTCTTTTCTAGTTTTGGGAATAGTTTGAGAATAATAGGTATTACTTTTTCTTTAAATGTTTGGTAGAATTCACCTGTAAAGCCATCCAGTCCTGGACTTTTGTTTATTGGGAGGTTTTTTTTATTAACTTTGAAAAGATACATGGGATGACTTTGATCTTCTTGAATTTGTTGAGGCTTGTTTTATGGGTTAATATGTGATCTATTCTGGAAAATGTTCCATGTGCACTTGAAAAGAATGTATATTCTGCTGTTTTAGGATGGAATGTTCTGAATATATCTGTTAAATCAATCTGTGGCAGTGTGTCACTCAAAGCCATTGTTTCCTTGTTGATTTTCTGCTTAGATGATCTGTCCATTGCTGTAAGTGGGGTGTTAAAGTCCCCTACTATTATTGGATTATTATCAATTAGTTCCTTTATGTTAGTTATTAACTGTTTTAGGTATTTGAGTGCTCTTATGTTGGGTGCATAAATATTTACAATTGTTCTATCATATCTTCTTGTTGAGTTGTCCCCTTTATGATTATATGCTGTCCTTCTTTGTCTCTTATTACAGCCTTTGTTTTAAAAGTCTACTTTTTCTGATATTGTACTCCAGCTTTCTTTTGACATCCATTTGTATGGTAGATGTTTCTCCATCCCCTCACTTTCAATCTGCAAGTCTAAAATGAGTCTTTTACTCTTAATCTCAGGAAACAAACTGAGGGTTGCTGGAGTGGAGGGGGGGTGTGAGGGTGGGGTGGCTGGGTGATGGACATGGGGAGGGTATGTGCTATGGTGAGCACTGTAAATTGTGTAAGACTGATGAATCACAGACCTGTACCCCTGAAACAAATAATATATTATATGTTAATAAAAAATAAATTAATTAAATAAAATGAGTCTCTTTTAGGCAGCATATAGATGGTCACCCAATGTCTTTTGATTGGAGTGTTTAGTCCATTTAAATTCAAAGTAATCATTGTTATATATGTATTTATTGTCATTTTATTTATTTTATTTATTTATTTATTCATTTTTTGGTTGTGTCTGAAGATTTTCTCTGATCCTTTCTTGTCTTTCTCACTTTCATGGTTTACTGATTTTCTTTAGTGATATATTTGGAATTCTCTCCCTTTATTCTTTGAATATTTATTAGTGGTTTTTGATATATGGTTACCATTAGGTTTGTACATAACATCTTCTGCATATAGTGGTCTATATTAAGTTGATGGTTGTTTAAAGTCGAACCCATTCTTTACTACTTTCCTCCTCATATTTAAGGTATATGTTGATATATTTACATCCTTTTATTTTATGAATTTCTTTGACTGTTTTTTTTTTACAGAAATATTCATTTTTACAACTTTCGTGTTTTCTACCTTTATACTGTCACTTTTGGTCTCTCCACTCAAAGAGTCCCTTTTAATATTTCTTGCAGAACTAATTCAGTGGTCATAACTCCTTTAGTTTTTGTTTGTCTGGGAAACTCTTTATCTCTCCTTCTATTCTAAATGATAGCCCTCCTGGATAGAGTATTCTTGGCTGCAGATTTTCCCTGTTTAGCACTTTGAATATATCATGCCACTCCTCTCTGGCTTGGAAAGTTTCTGCTGAAAAATCCCCTGATAGCCTTAGGGGTTTTCCCTTGTAAGTTACTGTCTTTTGTTTTGCTGCTTTTAATTTTTTTTTTAATCACTATATCTTGCCAATTTAATTACAATATGTCTTCTTGTGAATCTGCCTTTGTTGATTTTGATGGTGTTCTCTGTGCATCCTGGATCTGGATATCTGTTTCCTCCCCCAGATTAGAGAAGTTTTCAGCTATTATCTCTTCAAATAAATGTTCTGCCCACTTTTCTCTCTCTTCTTCTGGGACTCCTATAATAGGAATATTATTATGTTTGATGGAGTCACTGTTCCTTAAGTCTATTCTCATTTTGCATAATAATTTTTCTCTTTTGTTCAGTCTGATTACTTTCCATTTTTCTGTCTTCTAGGTCATTAATTTGTTCCTCTGCTTCTTCCAGCCTGCAGTTCATTCCATCAAAACTGTTTCTCATTTGGTTTATTGAGCCCTTTTTACCTCTGTTATGTTATTCATTATATTTGTGTTAAGGGTCTCACTCTTGTCTTCCACTCTTTTCTCAAGTCTGGTGAGTATTCTTATGATCATTACTTTCAATTCTCTATCAGGCGTGTTACTTATATCTGTTTTGCTTAGATCTCTGGCTGTGGCCTTTTCCTGTTTGTTCATTTGGGATAAATTTCTCTGTCTTCTCAATTTCCCAAGTCTTTGCCTATTTCGGTGTGTTAGGAAAGCCAACCACATCTGTTCTTGAGGATAATGGCCTTATAAAAAGAAGTCCTCTAGTGCCCTGCTGTGTAGTGTCCCCTGTTCCCAAGGGCCTGATGCTTCCAGGAATGGCTCCGATGTGTGCCATGTGGACTCTGCTATTTTATCCTGACTGCCTTATCCTTCAAGCCTCATCATCAGAGGCTCTCTTTGCCTGTTGTGGGCAGTGTTTGGTCCCTGACCTAAATGTGGTGTGTTTTAACTAGGTGTGCTCTGGTCTGTTTGTGAAATAAGAGCTGTTGCCACCACCACCAGATCTAAATCTCCACAAAACTCCTGCACCAGGAGACATGGTGTGAGCAAAGGTTTGGGCTGATCTTCTTGTGGACGCATGAGGGACTCACCACTCTGGGATTGAGGCATGTATGACTGGGAGGGGTGGTTCCACTGGAACACTGGGGATGGGGCTTGGTATAAGCAAGTTAGGTAGTAAATGTCACTGCTGCGCTGGTTCCCATAGGTGGCTTTGTGCTTACTCTGAGGAGCAGGGGAGAGAAATGGTGCTTGCCAGTTCTTTTGTTTCTGGAGAGGTTTCTCTGTGAACATTATCTCTCTGGGACACACTCCAAAATGAGCTAATAACCTCCCCACTGTGTGCCCCAGGTGCTCTTTGGATTTGCTTTTTCCATGCTGTATGTCTGCAGGTTGTTTGCCTGCCTTCCCTCCAAGAACAGTGCAATGCCCTCAGGGCCACATCCCAGCCAAGTTCCCTGACCTTTAACACTCCGGGTTTAAGTCTTATAACTTAGTCTTCCTCTTCAATCACATCAGGAGCTATTTTTTTCTACAAATACCTATGTCAATTTAGCCTCTTTGCCATTGGTTAACATGGTTCATTCACTCATACCTATAGACTCTAGCCTGGGAACAAAAGACCCAGAAGTTGGGAAGACAGATTACAATAAGTGCCTGTTATAGCTTTATGTGTAAACTTTGTTCTTCCTATGTACCATATTACCACCTCAGGACAAAGATTCCTATATTACTTTTTTATGGACCACAGTACACAAAAGATGCTTAAACATGTGTGCTGACTTAATAAAGGAACATAAGGACTCTCATGGCTTCGACTGGTTCCCAAATTTTAGTATGCATAAGAAATCGTCTGAAGGGTTTATTAAAACACAGATTCCTGTGCTTTGTCCCCAGAGTTTCTGATTTAGTAAGTCTGGGTTTGGACCCAAATTTTTGCAATTTTAACCAGTTTCCAGATGCTGTTGATGCTGCAAGTCTAGACATTCCACATTAAGAACTATTAGCTTAAACCATAAGCTATTGTAAGACTATAAACTGTTCTATTCATGTATGCAGTAAAGTAACCACTTTTCAACCATTAGCCTAGCTCTTATACTCATATATACAAGATAGAAGAGCTACCTAAAGTTTAAGATTAATGTAGCAAGACTATAAAATAAATTGATTTCTCTAAACTATGCAAGAACATGTATTTGATTATTATTTAATGGTAATGACGTGTGCTAACCAGTAGGGGAAGAAAATAGCATAGTTCAAAGAGGGGAAACTGAAGGGTGTTTCTGGGAGCAGCAAGGGTGGATTTGCCAGTGGCAAAAATAGGGCAGTTCTGCTCAGAAGCTATGCTGTGTGGCAGCTCCAAAAGGGTGAGCCTGAAGTTTCTCCTCTCTCAAAAACAGAATGTAATGCTCTAACATCTCCCAATTCTCTCTCCTCTGAATCAAGAAGAGCTCATAGTCTAAACTCTCTGCATTCTATAGGGAAGGAAATGAATTGTGTGCTTCTCTGCCATTTCACCTAAGCCTAAGTATAACCTAAGAAAGGTGATTTTCAATGCCATTCACTAAGTCCAAAATGTCATAGCAGTGTAACAGCATCAACAAGAAAATGATCTAGTTAGCAGTCTAAAGAGCATTTTAAAAATCAATGTTAGAGATTAATTTGCTTTCATTGCAAAGAAGGCAAGTGCACATTGAACGAGAACTTAATGTAGCAAGCAGCAAAAAGGGATCAGCAGAACCAGGCAATCAAAATGCCCGTATTTAGACAGGAACAGTTTCTTCTTTTATTTAGAAAAAGGTCTCTGATTCTCAGTAAAGCTCACGGTTTCTTAAATTTGCATTGCTTCCTCATGTTAAAATTGGAGTTATTCTTCTAGATAGCATAAAATTATTCCTTTATATTTGAATAAAATGCTCAGGCCAGTAGCATTAACATGTTATCCTTATGAACAAATAGGGCTTTCAATAAAAGCCGAGGGAAGCAACCTCTGCTCATCTACCTTCAAAACCAAAAGGTTTTTCAGGCTTCTCTGACCAAATTGCATACAAAATATTGTAAATTAGTGATTTGACCTGCCTTCTGGTGTCACTAAATTTGTTCTTCTTCTTTTTTTTTTTTTCTTTCTCTTTCCTGTAACCGGGTAATTGGATCTAAAATCTTGGTTAGATTTAGTTTTAACATTTGTGTCATACTGACACTATAATCTTGTGACCACACCCAGAACCACATACTTCAGCTTGTCTATTGTGACACTAGGTTTGATAGCCATGCTAAGTGATCAGGTGTCTCCACCGTAAAAGCAAGGGGGTTTTTCCCTTTACAATTAAGATGTAATTTAAGGACACACTCTGCAAATATATTCTTTTTCATCAGATTCTCACTTAATGATTTTGGCTCTATTGATTATTTTTGCCTGAATCAACTTTCCATTAAGGGCTCCAAACGGTGATTTTCCTAATTCTACTATTTCTTCCATATTAATGAGCAGGCATTCTTTTGTTTGAGAAGTGGGAGAAGTTTTGGGACACCTGGGTGGCTCAGTGGATTAAGTGACAACTCTTGATTTTGGCTCAGGTCATGATCTCAGGGTCGAGAGATCCAGTTCTGCCCCAGGCTCCGCACTGGGTGTGGAGCCTGCTTACAATTCTCTCCCTCACCCTCCCTCTGCCTCTGCCCCTCCCCCAACCCCCTCCCCGTCTCTTTCTTTCTTTCTCTCAAAAATTAAAAATAATTTTAAAAAGAAAAAAGGAAAAGTGGGAGGAGTTTTTACACATTAACTGGTTTCAACACTGCTTTCAAAAAAGACATGATAAACAATTTCTTAATCTATTTCCAGAGTAAGTTGTTGATAATAATGTCACATCCACTGGTGGCACATGAGCCTCTCTCTCTCTCTTTCTCTCTCATAGCACATTATTAATATCTGCTGCTATATATTCTTAAAGTGATGTTTCTACTTGCTCATCATCTGTTATATAATTTTTTCTGCCCAACTATTTCCTCACAGTCACATTGCTCATTGGTCATTGGTCATATTCTGCTTTCTCTTCTTCACACATTATTTCTGGACCACCTGTGCCAGAGGCCTGAAACCATCTTCACTTGAGCTCTGAGAATCTTAAGAAACCAATTTATTCAACTCTACATAGCCAGCACCTAGAACTCCATCAGGGTTAGGAGACACTCTACAAATGTTGCTTAAATTGAATTGAATCCATTTAAAGGAAACGTGGCCTCACCAGTTGGGAATGTGGTAGCAAATTCCTTCCAGCCTCAACTTCCACAAACCACAGAACTTCTAATAATCTTTGGGTACTTTAAGAAATTAAATCATGATGTTACAACTGAGTTGATAGATTTAGCAAGTAAAAATACAGGACACCGAGTTAAATTAGCATTTCAGAAAAATAAAATTTTTTACTATAAATATTTCCTGTGAAATACTAGGGACATACTTATCCTAAAAAATTATTTATTTTTATCTGAAATTCAAATTTAATGGGGTATCTTATGTTTTACCTGGCAACCCTACATGGTAGGTACTTTATCTTTGCTTACACTTAATGTTTACCGATTTGTGTCACATGTTCACTATTGCTTCAAGTGTCTATCACAGTAAGTGTTTTTTATAGTGATAATCACCAGGCTTTCCTCTTAGACTTACATACTATCTAAGCAAAGCTAACTGTGCCTATAAAATGGAGATAATAAATACTTTTGGTGTCTTTTTTTTGTATTTATGGAGATTTATGTGCAAATTTCATAATTATTTTTATCTCAGCATTTCTAGTAAAGATTGTTGGTTGGCTATGAAGTTTATTGTTCTCAAAACATGCCCTGTACTTCTTTAATATGAGTTTTCATTCCCCGATATAAGGAGGTAATTCTATTCTAAGATACACTGGGAGACTCCATCAGGTACAGGATCTCAAAATCTCAGTGGTACCAAGGCTTTGCTAGGACAAGGGAACAAAGTCCTATTTCTTTCACACAAACAATTTAGCTCCTGGCTGCTCCATAAGTTAGCTTATATAAGTGGGCATTATTTTCAGGTTTTGGGGAAGAGAGATATTTATAGTTGCACCGCAGAATCTATTTAATTTTATTTTTTCACATATTCTCTAAAAACTGAATAGAAGTTAATATGCTTTCTATAAAACATAAGATACTACTTTGTCATAACTTACATTCTTGAAATAGTGAATGTGAGTTACTGAATGCTATTCAGACCGTTTGGACCACAGCAAATTCAGTCATTCAAAACTCACTATCTCGATTACAAATTGGATTTCCATCAAGCTGCACATACACAGAGAGTTTGTTTACAGTATATAGTAGACATCTTTAGTATTGCCTGCCCAATCTTTCATGTTTCTTTTAATAACAGCACCGTGACTTTTGTTGGGAAGTCACCCTCCCTGCATTGTCAGTCCTGTGCCCACCCCCAATCCAGCTATTAGTTCTAGGAGAGGACAAACACCCTAGAACTGACCATTCAGTGCACAGCATGGGAGTAAGGCGATACAGAATTGGATATGTTACATTTGAGGTACATGGAGGACAAATAGATGGGAATATCAAAAAAGGAGATGACCACAGGGAGAAACCCGTCTTACTAGCATGTGTATCCCCAGCATCTAAGTACAAATAGTGCCCAACATACTCATTCATGCATGCATTCACTCAAAAACAAAAACAAAACAAAACAAAAAGCATGTATCATTTGAAATACCAGGGGTGGCGGAAGTGGAGAAGTGCAGAAGTTGAGGGAATTTGTGCAAGAGAAACTACCTGCTCTGTGAACAAGGCAGACTGGTGGTTTGCCAAAAGGAAGAGGGCAAGAAGCAAAGGAAGATGAAAACAAGAAAAGGGTTGAGTCACAGAAGGGGTTGTGAATGTCAGAATAGTTAGAAAGGAAACTAAAGAAGCAGGTGGATCAGGGCGTAAAATCTGAACGTCAAGGAGCACTGGAAGGGAAGCTGACACTGGATGCCATATTGTCATGGCAACAATCCCAGTGATTGCTTTTCTCCAGCACTGATCTTCCTTTCACCCAAGAATTATGCCTCTGTGTCCTGCCTTCCTGTAGCAGTGCTCCCACTACTCCTATAGCATTTGTCAACATTTTATTATAGTTGGCTAGTCTATCTACCCTCACACAGTATGAATTCCTCATCTTTGTATCTCTAGCACCTGGCAGAAAGGCCTGCCACAGAGTAGGCATGCAGTCAGTGTGTGTTCAACAGAATTGAAGACCTAGATTGAATAAGTAACTCTCCTGTAGATTGTAATCTGAAAAACAAGCTAATTAAATGCTTGTTTTAATGGGAGTATTAAAATGTGTTTTGAGGGGAAACAGTGAGGTTTGACATGGAAAAGCTTATGAGTCCAGTGTCATCCAACAGTGACAAACATGGCAAACACCTAGTATTATAGATTGCTTGGATCAAGCTTATGAAAAGATAGAATTAAAGACAAAGCTTTCTGGACCAAGTTGCCAGGTTGTTGCTTTTTGTTTTCTGCAGCTGCACTTCCTCATGAGATAATCATCAGATTCTGTCAGTGTCTGTTTCTTGTGTAATGCCAAGGTTTCAAAAAGAAAAATGGGTTCACAGTAGAATTGCAGAGCTGTAATCATTCAAAATGTTTGTCACTTCTTGTGACCTATCTAAAAATATTTAAAGCTCTACGTGGTTGGGCAGCTCCTCTGTGGAAATTCTCAACTCTTCTGTTGACTCCAGAGAGCAACCTAAGACTAAACATCTTAGTTATCTATATGTTCATGAATGTAATGGGTGAGATGGTGCAATGAAAAGGATTGATCCAAATCTACCAACATTAAATAAAAGGTTTTATAAATAAAATTTAAGTGGCGTTTTTAAGGAGGTTATTAGGCAGAATAAAAGGAAAAGAACACTCTAGGGAGGAAATAATGCCTTATGCAAAGACACCAAACTGTCCAGGAATAGAGGAAGGGGTCATTAGCTTCAAAGTCATTGATTAGGCCATATTTGATAGTGGGTGGGATACCAAGTGTGAAATATCAGATTGTAGGGGCTCTGTCTGATTTGCTTTCTTCCAGGTATCAGAGCATAAACACCAGGGCTGGTCCAGAATGTCAGAGGCATGATCAGCTAGCTTACCTTCTCTCTGACACTTATTTTTGTTCCATGTGACCAGAATAAGATCTAAAATGTGAGTCTGAGGGGCACCTGGGTGGCTCAGTTGGTTAAGCATCTGCCTTCGGCTCAGGTCATGAGCTCCGGGTCCTGAGATTGAGTCCCGCATTGGGCTCCTTGCTCAGCGGGGAGCTTGCTTCTCCCTCTTCCTGCTGCTCCCTGTTTGTGTGCTCTCGTGCTCTCTCTCTCTCTCTCTCTGACAAATAAAGAAATAAAATCTTTAAAATGTGAGTTTGGGTATTAAAGGTATTTTGGCCTAAGGTAATTTAAATCCAATTAGATTAGAAAAATGGTTGCGCCCGTAAAACTATTATTCAATTTATCCTATTCCTCTGCATTGAGTTTAGCAGCCAAGGTGCTAACTTTGCTTTACTTCGTCACGGTTTCTTTTGCATATTCCTGCCCCAGGAACTTCTTAGAGGGTTAATTGGAGTAGGAGTTGGGTATTTGTGCCTGGCCAAAACACCCTAAAAATATAACAAACTTTTAACAACTAATGGTTTTTAAAAATTGAAATGCATTCTCCTGGGCATTGGTTTAGGCTGTGCAATGTTACTGAAATTAATCTCCTTATAGGTTTGTTTCCTCCATTAGACTGTTAGTTTCTTCTGGCCAAAAACTGTTTGAGTCTACTTTACATTCCTAGAGTATAACACAGAGCCAGGCACATGGTAAGCATTTAAATTGATTGAGAGGGACCATTTGTCCAGTGCCAGTTGTATAATTAGAATTTCTTTCTTTCTTACAGAGTTAGGAACAAAACTGCAGTGACCTGCTGCTATTTTGAGATGCTGACTATCATGGAAATTTTCCCAACCTGCTTTGTTAGGATAGCCCAGCCACAAGAGCTCTACTCAATGTAAAAACGGTACCAAGTATCTTTTGTAAAACCTTGGGGCAGTTAGTGTGAGGCTATGCAAGGAATACTAAATTGGAAGTGCTCTAATCTTGGCTCTGTTACTTAATCTACTAACTGTGGGAAGGCCACTTCATCTCTCAGGGGCCTTAATTTCCTCCTCTGTCCCTTAAAGGGATTGTATTAAATTATCCCTAAATTCCCTCCCAGCATTAACATCTGCTTAAAATTCATCTCTGTATTCCTAACACAATGCTGGACACATAATATGAGCTTAATATTTATTAGTTGAATTAGGTTGAAGTGCTAGGGTGTCTGATACTTTATAATGTTTTAGTTTAAAGCTAACATTGCTTTCAATGTTAAGTTTAACATTAAAATTGGAATGGTCTCAAAGAAAAGTTCATTTTCCTCTCAATTTTCCTTTATCCAGCTTATTTAAAAAATACTCACGTAGTGAAAAAAGTCACAGTAAGTCAACCTGTAGTTTTTAAAATCCTAAGTTGACAAATTTTGCCTTTCTGAGTACAACATCCTCTAGGAGAATGAGATTTTAGGGGGAAAATGTTTTAAATTACTTGTGTAGTTTGTGCAGTGACCTTAAGAAGTTTTGATAGCACACAATAACTTACTAGCAATCTATAAGTGAAAAAGCACTAGTTTTACTTTTACTTCTGAAACATAATGTATTCCCTCAAATAACTTATTGAAAACCTTTAGTTTACTTATGGTTATTAAATGAATTTCAAAGTAATATAGCTATCTTTACTTAAAAAAATCTGTAATTCATGTCTTTTACTAATTCAGCCTTTTTTTCTAACAATCAATAAAATTATGTGATTGTACATATTTTACACACCCCAAATCATATAGAACCCTATATGTGGAATTAATTTTAATGGTCATTGTTAATTGGTTGAGGTTGCATGCTCATCTCTCAATAGTAGTAATAGTTACCTGCTGAAGGTAGAGTGTCGTTATGATTCTAAGAAGGAAGGATTGATTTTTTTTTGACTGCTTATCATATGAGTCACCTTGCATTATCTCATTTTGCCTTCTCAATAATTTTAAGATTATTATCATCTCCATTTTTAAAATGAGAAAACTAATGCTTAAAGTTGTTGCTTGCTCCAGAGAAAACAGTAGTATTCCACCCCAAGTTATCAAATATCAAAGCCTATGCATGCTCCTAAATACCATGCTATATTAACTTTGTTATATTAATTTCATCACATAATTCTTTCAAGAATTCATGAATTTGTCTGACTATAATTTCCTCAAGAAGCTTTCTCTAAAACTCAACTCACTAGTCATTTAAGCGTAAAAGATCAATATCTCCCCAAGATCCTTGAGTTAACAAAAAAATTTTAATTTCTAGTATGAATTTACCACTTCCTCTGATACGTGATAAACAAACTACAGTTATAAAGAATCTACCTATCACTAACAGGGAACATCATTAATGCTTAACATCACTGCGAGTATCAACCACAAAAACAACTGTGATTTAGTAGTTCCCTGTGGGAGATAGTGATATCAAGACTTTGGTAGTTATGTGTGTATTGAGTTTATCCAAAACTTTAGACCAAAAAAGTTCTCAAAAGTTTCCTTACTAAATAGTCATTTCAAAGTACTTGTCAGTGGAGCTATTTGGAAATACCTCAAAAATATACTTTTATGAAACTCCTTCATCTGCCTAAAACATTAACCATTCCAAATTAGCTAAATAATATTTGGGTCCCTATAATCAGTCATATAGTCTGATGACCAATCAGTAAGTATTTACTAATCTCATGCTTGGAGCTCAAAATTCTGTTATGCAACTACATTTCAAGGAATTTTTCCTTAAGAAGGATGAGTCAAAGATATTCAGTTAAGCATTTTTTTATAGTAGGAAATTGTAAAATGCCTGAAAAGTCATCAAAAGAAGACTGATTAAAATACAGTACATTTATATACAGTAGGCCTATATTCATTGACATGAAAAGATGTTCATGATGTATCGTTAAATGAGAAAGATGATTATTAAATTCTTTGTAAAGTGATCTCGTTGTTTTTTAAAAAATAAACCTGTTCTTGAGAGCACTGGGTGTTATACACAAACAATGAATCATGGAACACTACATCAAAAGCTAATGATGTAATGTATGGTGATTAACATAACAAAATAAAATTTTTTAAAAATTAAAATAAATCTGTTCTAAATCAGAATGAGATATCACCTCATACCCGTTAGGATGGCTATATCAGAAAATCAGGTAATAACACGAGTTAGTGAGGATGTGGAGAAAAAGGAACACTTGTGCACTGTTGGTGGGACTATAAATTGGTGCAGCCACTATGGAAAACAGTATGGAGGTGACTCACAAAGCTAAAAATAGAACTACCACATGATCCAGCAATTCCACTTCTATTTATCCAAAGAAAACAAAAACACGGGGTGCCTGTGTGGCTCAGGTGGTTAAGCATCCGCCTTCAGCTCAGGTCATGATTCCAGAGTCCTGGGATCAAGCCCCTCGTCTGGCTGCTGGCTCAGTGGGGACCCTCCTTCTCCCTCTCCCTCTGCCTCTGCCCCTGCTCATGCTCTCTCTCTTTCTGTATCTCTCTGTCATAAATGAATAAATAAAATCTTCAAAAAAAATACTAACTCAAAAAGATATATGCACTACCATGTTTATTGCAGAATTATTCACAATAGCCAAGATATGGAAACAACCTAAGTGTCCATGAATGGATGAATGGAAAAAGAGAATGTGGTGCATACACACACACACACACACACACACACACACACACACACACACACACAATGTGGTATATATATGAATATATATGTAGTATATATAAAATGGAATATTATTCAGCTACAATAAAGAAGGAAATCTTGCCATTTGTGATAATATGGATGGATCTTGAGGGCTTTATGCTTAGTGGAATAAGTCAGACAGGAAAAGACAAATACCATGCCATTTCACTAGCATGTGGAATAAAAAAAAAAGCTCATAGATACAAAGAACAGAAGTGGGGATTGGGGCAGGAAATACGAATGAAAGCGTCAAAAGGTACAAATTTCAGGGGCACCTGGGTGGCTCAGTCAATTAAGCATCTGACTCCTAGTTGTGGCTCAGGTCATGATCTCCTGGGTCATGAAATTGAGGCTCAAATCAGGGTCCATGCTCAGCGGGGAGTCTGCTTGAAGATTCTCTCCCTCTGCCCCTCCCCTGTGCTATTTCTCTCTCTCTCCCTCTCAAATAAATGAATAAATTCTTTTTTTTAAAAGGTACTAATTTCCAGTTATAAAATAAATAATCACCTGGGTGGCTCAGTCAGTTAAGCATCTGCCTTCAGTTCAGGTCATGATCTCAGGATCCTGGAATCCAGCCCTGCCACGGGGCGGGGGGGGGGGGGGGTCTCTGCTCAGCGGGGAGTCTTCTTCTCCCTCTCCCTCTGTGCATGCTCTCTCTCTCTCTCTCAAATAAATAAAATCTTAATAAATAAATGAATAAGTTACAGAGATATAATGTACAACACGGTGATTATAGTTAATAGTACTGTATTGCATATTTGAAAATTGCTGAGAGGAAATCTTAAAAGTTCTCATCACTAGAAAAATATTTTGTAACTATTTATGGTAATGGATGTTGACTAGACATATTGTGGTCATCATTTCATAATATAATATAGGTTGTATACTTAAAACTAATAGAATGTTATATGTCAATTATACCTCAATTAAAAAAATTTTAATTAATAGGGAGGTGGGTGGGGGATGGGCTAAATGAGTGATGGGTTTTAAGGAGGGCACTTGTGATGAGCACTTGGTTTGTATGTAAGTGATAAATCACTAAATTCGCCACCTGAAACCAATTTTACCATATATGTTGACTGACTAGAATTTAAATAAAAACTTGAAACAAAAAAATTAATAAATAAATACATATGTGTATGTATTCATGAATGTATTGAAAGAAAAAATCTGGAAGATACTCTTTTCTTCTTTATATGTTTTATTGTTTCCTGATAATTTTGCAATGAGAATAAATTAGCTTTATAAGAAGAAAACAAAAACTATTCAAAATAAGTCTGATGAACATTTAGGGGGAAGTTTAATCTGTGGTCCCTGAGAAATGATTGCAATGCCCATGTATGCAGCACATTTGAAAAAAATGTATTATGTTTTCCAACAGCCCCTGTTGGAAACTCCTGTATCACTCAGTTAATCAATCGTAAGCATTTGTCAAGCATGCATAACATAAGGGACATAATACTTCACAGTGTGAGAGAATAGAAGAAACTGAATGTGCCTTAAAGGATCTTAGAACTAGCTGGAGAATGAAAACATATCTACAGGAGCCATTTTTACTATTAACTAGTAAGGAGTCTAAAAACTTGCTAACTTGTGTTTATGGACAGAAGGAAGTTTATCTTTGAACCAGTTTAATGCTTGTACTCAAGATGAGGTTGATGCAGACCTGTAATGCTTTTTGTATCATTTTAAATTTCTAATTTTAAGGGCATTAGGGTCTTAGGATCTGTTGGACTCTACTGTACCGAAAGCTGAATTTATGAATTTTTTTCCTACAACAATGGAAAAAATTAAAACTAACAGTTGGGCTTTATTTAATATAATTAACTTTTTATTAAAATCATCTGGAAATGTGATATTCCTCATATCTTAAATTTTCTTCATGTCCAGGGCTTACATTTTAAGGGTCACACTTTTTAATGTTTTACCCAAATAGTCACAACGTACATTCTTGCCTTCTTAAATAGCTAAATAAAATGTGATACTTTCTCCATAATTTATTATAATGAATATCCTCTATTATATAAATTTGTTCCAGACTACCGAAGAGTATATGACTGTTTGTGCATTTGTTGATTGGGTCCATGCTGTTGTGTTTTCTCAGGTCTTGTGTCTGCTTTTTGTTGTTATGGTTGTTAAACAATATAATCTTTCACTCTTCGGGTGTCACCTGTCACTTGCTGCCAAGAATTTGACTTGAGCAGCGTTCCTCCTTTTTTTTTTTTCTTTTTTTTTTTTTTCTAACTTACTGCAGGCTAAGAATAAGATTTGGAGAGGAAAAGGTAGGAGCTCCCATAGGTAAAGTAAATGGGTTCATGGACTTTGAGACATTTACATTAGCTGTTCTGAGGTTTTCTTGTCTTCCTGTTTCTCAATACTGCCATTGATTTCTGAGGATCTCATAACCTCCACATTTCTGAGATGTTTTGTATTTCAGAAAACTTTGATGGGACCTTTTAAGTTGACTTTAATCATTAAGCTGATCTTAGAATCTTCATAATATTTTAACTTTGAAGACAGGTATCCTTCAGAAGAAAAGGGCAAAGAAGATAGAATAAGTAATGAGAGATGATGCAAAATAAAAAAAAGAGACAGATACATAAGGAAAAGGAGGGGGAAGTGGAGAAAAAAGAAGGGAGGGAAGAGGGGAAGACGAGAAGGATGGAAGGAAAGGTGAGGGTATGATGGACAGAGACAGAGAGAGAGGGAAAGAGAAATGGGAAGATTTAGAAGGGGGAAGAAGGGATGCAGAGAAAGGGACAGGAAAAGAGGAGGAGAGAAAATTAAATCAACAGTGGGGAAAGGAGAAACTGAGGGGTGGAGAGAGAGAGACAGAGAGATATGGGAAGAAGGAGGTATACGAATAGAGGCATAAAGGCAGGGCAATAGAGAGATAAAAAGAGAGATAAGAAGGGAGAGATATAGCACCTGACAATGCCAGAAGGTGGGACTAACTGGGGGCCATCTTGGACGTGGACTCCCTGCCACACTTAGTTAACCAGTTTGATAACTGAAGTTCAAATTTAAACTTCTGAAGAATGACTAGAGGGTAAGATGGCTTTTGAGAACTTAACTGTTTTCTTCCAGATTTAAAGAGAGTAATTAAGCTATATTGAAGATTAGTAATATTTACTATCATAACAAGAAAATTATTATAGGTTATAAATAACTTTATGAACATAGCATAATTTTTTCTGGCTGCAACATTGACAGTCTTAGAACTTAGGTGGTTTCTCTCTCTCTCTTTTTTAATGAGGTGTAATTTACCTATAGTAAATTTCACTCTTTTTCATGTACAGTTCTATGATCTTTGACAAATGTTTACCATTATGTAACCATAACCATAATCAAGATAGAGAACAGCTTTATCACTTCAAAATATTAGTACTCTCTTTTTCATGTTCTTCCTTTTCTTCCCTTACTCAGGACAGAGGAAACATTTGTCTTCAGAATTAAGTCAATAACATACCAGATATCTTATAATAGAAAAAAAGACACTATGTCAGAGTTCATCTCTAGAAATGAAGTAAACAGGGTTGAAGTGTGATAGAAGTAATGGAGATAAAGGAAGCCCGAAAGAGTGCCATAGTAAGCATGGAAGAATGCTACAAAAGTACTGGACCAAGGCTATAGGGACAGGTTTTCAAGCTTTTATTCCATGCTGAATGAATCTAATGCCATACCAATATTACCTGTACCTGAAGAAATAGAACATTGCAATAGTCTTTATGAAAACATGCAGAGGAATGGACTTCTCATCTACTCTAAGGTTTGCTTTTAACCTATGCTAAAAGAAAAGTGAAAATTAGTTACCTTCCCAGGTAGAAATATCTTAGCTCATTGCCCACTTGGAAATAAATTAATTAAGAATAAAGACATTCTCAGGGCACCTGTGTGGCTCGGTCAATTAAGCATCTGACTCTTGGTTTGGGCTCAGGTCATGATCTCCTGGGTCATGGGATTGAGCCTCAAGTCGGGCTCTGTGCTCAGCGGAGAGACTGCTTAAGATTCTCTCCTTCCCCCCACTCATGCACACTCTCTCAAATGAATAAATAAATTTAAAAAAAAGAATAAAGACATTCTAGTGATGAGCACCCGCTGATGGGGAATTGTTGATTCACTATATTGTACACCTGAAACTAATATAACATTATATGTTAACCACCTGGAATTTAAATAAAAACTTAAAAAATTAAAACAAGAATAAGGACATTTTCATTCATAATTTCAACCTGTTTGTTTTACGTATCTATACATACATGGCTAATATAACTTTTATCCCTCTCAGCACATCTTTCATATCTTCTTTTACAACCCTAAGTGTGAATGGAGCCTATACAGTCTTCTTTATTCCTAGTTACTCAGATAACTATGTAATAGGTACCAACAAAGCAGAAAAGAACATCAGTTACAGAATTTTATCTATAAAAACAACTTGCAAGGAGGAATCTGAAATAGGATTAAAGTGAAATAAATTAAGATAACTTGAGAAAAAATATCAAAGGAGGTGCGCCCGGGTGGCTCAGTTAAGTGACTCTTGGTTTCGGCTCAAGTGGTGATCTCATGGGTGGTGGGATGGAGCCGAGTTAGGCTCCTTGCTCAGCAGGGAGTCAGCTTAAAGGATTTTCTCCCTCTGCCTCCCCTCCCCGGAAATAAATAAATAAATCTTTTAAAAAATAAATAAACATCAAAGGAGTTACATGTAATTTACATATAACAGGTGAATTGGTGTGTGTGTATACCAACAGTAAGAAGGATGAAGAGTCAGAGGTGAAGATATGTACAATAGGTGTAATAATATTGGAGGCTTAAAGAAAATTCGTATAGCTTGGGGAAACTAGAAGTATCTAAAGCCCAATATATATATAATAAGATATATTCCCTCTTGCTGAATGAAAGGAAATTGGAGGGGTTAAAAAGTAGAAAAATAGATTAGGTTAATGTGGAAGATACTTAAGAAAAATGGAAAGCTGATAGAGTTGGAGAAATTGTTCAGACTAAGAAATCCAGTGTCTATCATGTAGTTGTAAAGTCAAACAGCTTTGAGAAGCTATAAATTGTAGCTACTCTCTCAGACTCTACATCATCCTGACTTAGCCTCACATTTTTAACAAAACAAACAAACAAGTAGGTGACCAATAAACCAGTGAGCTTAATTTAGCATGGCTCATTTTCCAAGAGCCTTTAGTTGTGCCTAGTAATCACCAAGCTCTTCTCAAAGCTTCCATTCATTTTGGTTTTTTTTAATTGAGGTATAATTGACGTATAACATTATATTAGTTTCAGGAGTACAACATAAGGATTTCATACTTGTATATACTGCAAAGTGATCACAATAAGTCTAGCTTCCCTCTACAACTCCATTCAAATTCACCTACCAAATAGAAAAAAGGCATTGTCCATTCTGATCTAAATATATGACAGTTCGGGTGGCTTGTCATTGCACTGATGATTTCTCAGTCTTTGAGAATTTTCTTTTAAAATGAGATAGGTCATATTTTAAGCCTTAATTAGCCAAGATCTTAATTCTCAGCTTATGCCAAGGATTGATTAACTCTGCTAATAGCAAGAATGAGTCACAGGACAAATGCTTGAGGAGGAGAGAAATGTTTCACCAATAAATTAAGCCTCCTTCACATTTTATCTAAGCTATCTGAGCTACTCTGAATAATTCTGTGTGACCCTTTTACAAATCCTTCAATCATCCCCACCATTTTTATGGCAAATATGTCCCCTTGTTTGTATATAAGATCTTCAATGATAAGGTTATTATTCCTCCAGCTTTGTATCTTGTTTTGACTTTCTCGATGTTTTGTGTTCTGGTACTATTAATCTGTCCCTCTTTCTGCCTTTATGCATGTAAAATTCCCGATCCCTACACCACCTCCCCTACCTCCTTCTCACACACACATCATGTTTGTGCCTAGTCAATTTCCATTCTTCTTTGAGGATGAATTACCTTCTCAAAGATTTCCCTGATAGGCCATGCCTATCTGCCTTTCCCCTCAGCGCCCACTAAAATACACTCTTCTATGCTTCAAGAGTATAGATCTCTATCCCTTCCCTTACCCTGTAGGATGATATATATACATAGTGCTTAGAATGGGAATAGGCACTTAGTAAATTCTGTATAAGTATTAGCTCTTATCATCATAAAAATTACCTGTTTGAATAACAATTTCCTCCAGTAATGTGTAAACTCCTTGATCTACCAGACAATATCTTATTCATTTCCTTTAAATTAGTTCTTAGATTATAGGAAGTGATCAGGGAATGTTCATTGAAATGTAATATGGTAAGGGACTATTATTTATTGTGCCCTGTGTCAAGCAAGATTTCTAAAATAGTCCCAAGGAGATGTCCCCGCTTTAATCCCTTGGAACTTATTTATATGATGGGATATCACCCCTGTGATTAGGCTTTATTATATGGTCAGTTGACCTTAAAATAAGGAGATTAGCTCATTTCAGCAGCTTTTAAAAGCAGACACCTCTCTCAGGTTGGTGGCAGAAGGGGAAGTAGAGACAGGAAGAAAAGCATGAGAGCCAGCATTGTGGCTGGCTTTGAAGATGGAAGGGACCAGGCCTAAGAAACAGAGAGGACTCTAGGAGCTGAGAATGACTCCTGGTCTACTGCCAGCAAAGAAATGGGACCTCAGCCCTGCAACTGCAACTTGTATGAGCAACTAAGAGCCTCCAGATAAAAGACCAGCTCAGCTGACACCTTGCTTTTGGCCTTGTGATACCCTGAGCATAGAACCCAGCTGAGCCCACTTGGACTTCTGATCTACAGAACTATGAGATACTAAATGGGTATTGCTATAAGGTGTTACATGTGTCATAATTTCTTACTGCACCAGTAGAAAATGAAGTACATGTGAACTATATGCAGGACTCTTTACACAAGTATTGGGAATGAATCTCACTTAAAGACTCCTCCTCTTTTCTAATTTTCTATAAAGAACTTAATTTCAACCTCAACACCTGGGAACTCTAGATTGGTCCTTGTTGGTGGTCTTTCACCTCTACCAGGGTTGTGTGTGTCAAGTTTCTGAGATGACAGTACACAGTGCTACTGTGGTCATTAGTCATATTTGTACACTAGTTTGCACACATGTTTGCATACTGGAATATCTGTCCTAGCCTGTATGATCTCTTCAGGTATCTTCCTGACATTCAAGTCCCAGCTAGGGGTAGGTTTACTGTCAAACTTCAGGGCCTCTCACTTAACAGGTCCCTTCCAAGGCCCTATACTTGATTGTTTGAAGTTGTCCATCTTTTTTCTTAGAAAGGAATCACCAAATTGTATAAATGTGAAGCACCACAAAACCTGGATAGTCCCTCAGCTCAGAACTTTCCTGATTAACTAATTAAAGTATTCCCTTCTTCACTCTCCACCCCCACAGTTGCCGCTAACTTCAGACATTGTCTTTTAGTTTCTCTTTCATCTGAACTTTTTTCCTTCACTACACTTTGCAATATGTGAATTTATTTGTTCATTTAAAATGTGTTCATTTTCTGTCCCTACCCACTAGAATGGAAGCTTATTGAAGGCAGGCACTTCATTTATTTATTCCTATATCCCCAGAACCTAGGATAATGATTGACTGATCGACTTCAGGTCTACCAAACTGCTACTGGTTTAGTCTATTTGGGCTGCTATAACAATATACCATAAACTGAGCAGTTGAGAAACAACGAACATTTATTTCTCACAGTTCTGGAGGCTGTACCTTAAGATTGTATCTTAGGGTTGAGGCACAAGAGGACTCAGTGTCTGGTGAGAGCCCTCCTGGTTCATAGACAGTAATATTTTCACTGTGCCCTCTCTTGGAGGAAGGGGCCAGGGAGCTCTCTGGGGCCTCAGAGAGCACAAATGGGCACAAATGACCTAACCAGTTCCCGAAGGCCCTACCTCCTGATACTATCACCTTGGGGGGTAGGATTTCAACATATGAATTGGGGGGGGGACACATATTCAGACCACAGCACCTGCCAAGTTTGGGGCACAGCTATGTTTGGCTAGGGAGAGTTCCAGGCATAGGCTCCAGCCTCTCTGGTGCAGCCATTCAGCCATTCATTCTCAGATCCTGTCACATTCCAGGGACACTTCCGGGGATCAGGTAGCAAATCCACACTGCTCTAGAGACCCGCCAACTTCTTTCTCATCCTTTGAGCCCAGGCATCACTTTATTCTCAGTGAGGTCCTTTTTTCCCATGACAGAACCCAAGGGTAGATTAGGAAGACCTCTCTGCCTGGTTCCCCCTTCTCCACCCTAAATGAAAATAATAATTCATGATAACTATGAATTAACACTGTTCAAGGGAGGATAAAATTTAGAAAAATGTTTCTGTTTGTATTGACCTATAATACTATGTAAATGTGGCTTCCATAAATCTCACAGCCACCTCGTACACTACTTCCAACCAGATTACTAGCCTTAAAGTCTCTTAAATAGTAATTTGGGGGTGGCCATTTCAAGCGAGGAAGGAAAATGTTTTGAAAGCAACTTCTGCTTTCTTCCCTGCCACAAACATCCCCTGAAGCAAGGAAGCAGAGTGCTATCAGCTTAAATGAGGGAAGGAAAAGAGGCAAATACAAGAAAAGAAACAAAATCTCAATTTTTTTCTTTCTTACAAACATTATTCATTTAATCTGAAAACCAGCACATGAAGCTGATATAGTATTCCCACCTGCCACAGCTGAGCAGTCATTACCAGTGATGCTGTGTCTGTGGTCACTGCTCATGTTCATTCTCACTAGTAATTTGCTCTATACAGTTTTTTGCACTCTGGTTTCTGGAGGAATTTAGAAACTTTTGCTATGATTTGAGCTGAAGGACATTTGAATAAATCCCTCAACTAAATGCTAGTGTTCCAAGATGGAGCTCATGAACCTAAACTCTCCTTCCAGATGTTGGAGCAGAATTTAGTTGCTCTTGTAATTTCATTGCTATGGAGGATGACACTTAGCTATGAAGTTTCTGTCATGTTTTCTCCCGGAGCTCATAGATACTCTTATATAAATAGGCCTTCCAATGGCATTGCCTTGATGTCCAGAGGAGGGTGTGTCATGAAGGCCCTTCTTGTAATCCTCATAAAATTAATTATAATTATTATTATACATGGTAATTAAAGTCAGCCAGTGTTCCCCAAAGTGTAGGACATGTAGAATGGTAGTACACGAAGTAATTTTAGATGGATGGGACATTCAAACACCAGTGAAGCACTTAGCAAAAAGGCTATTCTCTTTTCAATGTACTTTAATCTTTGTGATTATGTAGAAAAATAACAGGTTGATGTTAATATACCCAACACTTGCCAATCTTCCTTTTTTAACAAATTGAGAAGAGGCCTTGGGCCTGGAACCTAGATAGGTAACATAACTAGTATAACATTTTGTTTTCATTGCATTTGCTCTTAAGGTCTTCTTTTATTTATGTCAGTTGGAAATGTTTTCCACCTACAAAAATGACAATGTTTCCTTTAAAATAAATCTATCTTAAAAAATAAATCTAAGTTTTTTTTAAAGGTTAAAGGAAACATTTTAATAGTATTTGTGGTTTCTGGATCAGGCAAAAATCATGACAAAGTTTGGGGAACACTAAATTAAGAAATTCATATGAATGGCCATGTGATGTTCCGACACTGACCATGATACAGGTTGTTAAGTCATGTGCATTAGAGGCAAGTCGTCATCTTTTTAGCACTATTTCTGTACTTTGAATTGTTGCCAGACATTCATCCGATTGCCTATTTATGGGGACCAGGGGAGCTTCGTGAGAATATCAGCCACAAGTAAATGTATGAGGGTTAGGTTTTTGGGATGAAGCCAGATGTGACAGAGCATTTACCCTGAAGAGTTAAAAGCAAGATGACTTACAGAGTAGTGGACCATTGGGTCTGGGGGTGAGGCTGACTTTGTAACCCAGAGTCAAGGCAAGGGCTTAGATGCTATGATCTAGAAATCAGGGTTGTTCTAAAAGTAGAGTCTGAAGCAACTTAGGGTGATTCAGGGTTGGTCCCAGTCAACAATCTGGGTGGGACTGAATATCTTTTGATTCTAGCAGATTGTAAACTTTTCTTTAGGTTCCTAAAAACAACATTTGGAAGACATTGTTACACAGGAGAAGAGAGGCTAGCCCAGGTGTAGAATACAGGAGATAAGACCAAACTGCCTTGTTGACTCTCCTATTCTCTACTGTATAAAAGTAAATTAGAATTTCAGGTTTCAATTAGGGATGAGAACTTAAATGTATGACTTTTCTTATTATCTTACATACACTTTGTACCAAAATACATTTCCAACTGTATAATAAAAGTTAACATGGAAAAAGATTCACTGAACAGAAGTTGGTTTTTGGAAAATTTTAGTATCCTACATTGTATTACTGAGATATACCTTCAGTATTACAAAGATTATAAAGGCTGGCAAAGCAGTGAGCTATCAATTAAGCAAAGAAACAATGTGGATCCCAAGAGTTAACTATTTTTTTTTTTAAGATTTATTTATCTATTTTGAGAGAGACAGAGACTGTGCAGGAGGATCATCAGAAGAAGAATCTTCAAGCAGACTCCCTGCTGAGTGCAAAGCCCTAAGTGGGGCTTGACCTCAACACCCATGAGATCATGACCTTAGTTGAAACCAAGAGTCAGATGCTTAACTGACTGAGCCACCCTTAACTATTTTAATAATTAGAGATTGACTTCTTTTGCCATGTAAAAAAGCTTTTTACCATCTGGCAATTGACCAGTCTTTTACCGAACAAAAGGCTAATTCTCAAATTTTTATTTTTTGCTTGGGTTGACTTTAAAATTTTCCTTTTCTCGTTCTGTGTTCACATATTACAATATAATTGAATATATTTTCAAGTTTAGATTCATTCATAAGTAAATAAACAAATCTCCACATTGTATAGGTTGGTACTAAGTTAAGGCCATACACACACAAGCTTTTGTGCCTATATTACTACATTCTCTAGTTGTTCTTCTTTTTATTTATTTGTCAAAGTGAGAGAGAGAGCACAAAACAGGGGAAGCAGCAGGCAGAGGGAGAAGCAGGCTCCCAACTGCACAGGGAGCCCAAAGCGGAACTCGATCTCAGAACCCTGGGATCATGACCTGAGCAGAAGGCAGACACCCAACCGACCTGAGCGACCCAGGTGTCCCTCTCTAGTTGTTTTTCTAATAATAAACTTGATTATAAGTGTTGTATCATATTATTGCCGGATTCTCTCTCAGAGAGAGAGAACAGAAAAATATCTAAGCTTCATGTGTGTAAACATTTAAAATAAGTTAATGATTTAATTAAAAATTTTTCAAATTGATCATAATTAACAACTAAATTAATGGTTAGTAGGGGATATCTGTGATGTAATTAGGCTTTTAAAAACCTACATATTCTTGGGACCATCTACCTGGCTCAGCTGGTTGAACATGTGACTCTTGGTCTTGGTGTTGTGAGTTCAAACCCCATGTTGGGTATAGAGATTACTTAAAAATAAAATCTTAAAAAAAAAATACATATTTCCTTTTGACAACTTCCTGCATGTAATTAAGACCCCAACATGACTGATGACTTGCTGCAGCAAAGAAAACCAGTTAGCAAATTAATATAGTTCAATTTTTATTTTGTATTTTCATTTCTTCTTCTGCTTAAAGTTTGAAGTTCACTCAGCTACTAAAGTATTATGAAGTGATTAGCTTTGTATTGTTGTTTTTTAAATAAGAAATTTTGCCTCTTCTGGAATTAGCCATAAGTCTTCAGTATTTATTCAATAATATCATTTTAAAAAAAATCCTCCCTACAAGGCACAGCAGGGGTGCAGTTTAAGACTACTTCCAATGAGATTAACATGGAACTTGCTGACCCTCAGAGCTGGGGAAAGAAAGCTAAACTCACTGAAATTTGCATACAATAGCCCAGGTGGGTTTTTGTTGTGTTTGTTTTGTTTTTGACTGCTAGCCTTTGGTAACTGATACTTAGCTATTTATGGTTTATTAATAAACTGTCATTTTATTAATTCTACATTTTGAAGTACTTGAATCCGAAATAGCATACTTCCCATCAAACTCTTGTCCACACGAAACCTTGAGATACCAATCTGTATTTCAGAGGACTTTTAAGGGCTACCAAATCAACCATAACATTCTTGGGAAACAGTAAGGGTAAGTTTGTCAGTTTTTCTGGGTAGACAGAAAAGCTGACAAGGCAGTTCTCAGATTCCTTTCTCTTACTGTAAGAGCTATATTCTGGAGCTCTTAGAGTGAATAGAAATTTTATTATTTTAGCATTAACAGTTCTTCAGCTCCTAACACCATCATTATTCAAAGGTCTGATATTACCATTGGTGCATTTTATGCATGTTACACTCACTTTCTATTTCTACAATATTTCCAGTGGAAATATTTTTACCCTAATTTGGGTTCTATCATTATCCTAGTTTTTGCATTTCAGAAAATTCATTCTTACAGGCAGGTGGCTTCCTACTTGCTTTTTACTCAATTATTTTCTCAGTATGATAGGCTGCAGTGTAGTCTACTGGAGGATAAGAAAAGCTTAATTGTTCACTGCTGCATCCCCAGCATCTAGAACAATGCCTGCCCAGTACAGGTGCATAATACTTGCTGAAGGAATCCTAATCCTGCTGCTGAGTAAAATTAATTAGTTCTTTGGGGAATCAGTCTAGATGATCCCTAAAATTCCATTTAATGGTAAAAAGTAATGACTTTTCTTACTTTGGCTCTAAATGTTCTGAAAACCTGTAGTGGATGAAAACAATGGAGTGTTTAAAAAATCTATCAGTTGGTGGAGACTGCAAATAGATGGCTTGAAAGGCTTTAGCTATTGTTACAAGTCTTGTACGTGGTGTCAAACAAGACAAAGATAAAAAGCTTTTTTTTTTTTAATGATTATAACGATTTACAAAGTCTTTTTTTTCCGGACACGTAACCTCAAAAGGTGGTTTAAATATCTCATTATGGTCAATGGATCGCCAGTGCCTAGAACAATAATCGGCACATAGTAAATATTCAATAAATACCAAATGAATTAACTGCGTAATATTAACATTCCTTTGAACTCTGGAAGCAGCTGGGTCTTTACCCATCCTTAGAAAGCAATGGAGTAGGAACCAGAAATCCCTTAAAAGGTTAGGACCAGTAACAAGGCTGTTAAACTCACTGGTAGTACAAGGCAGGCTTAGAGCACTGAAGAAAGGGTAAGAGGACTCGAAATACGCGTGAGAGAAAAAGCAAAACAAAGCAACAAAAAACAAGCATAAGAGGAAAGACGTTTCTACAGTGGAGGTTGGCAGGAAGCCACTGCAATTAACCGCAGGTCAACCCTTGTTACCAGGCGGTCACCGAGGACTGAGGTCTGGGATAACTGACACCAGAGCCCTCGGCTACACAGATCCCACTTTTAAGAGCTTATCAATACTGACATGCCCAAGTTCATCCGAGTTCCTCAGAAAGAGAAATCATAAGCGCCTAATTCACGTCCTATCCTCCATTCCATTCAAATAACGCAGCCAATAGGAAAATCCTCCGCCCTGAGCGAACGACTCTGCGGAGCTCAGACAGCCCTGGAGGCAGGTCGGCCCGGTAGAGGCGGCGTACAGCCCAACTGTCGGCCTCCGGAACCCCAAGAGCCCTCAGCCAGGCGGGACAACCTTCCTTCCGTGTCTCCGCCCTTCCAGGTTGGTCCCAGCCCCCGCAGCCCGGGCGGCCTGGACCACACCCGCTTCCCTCCGGTGGCCTAGCCGCCCCCGCCGCAGTTCGCGGGAGCGCTCTTCCTGGGGCGGGCACAGGCCTAGGGCGCATGCGCACTGGCCGAAGGGCGCCTCCCTGTCCGGATCTCGCGAAGTTACGTTAGATTGGCCGCCGGTGACGGGTGGCCGGGCCGGGGGCGGGAGGGCTTCTGGGGTAGGAAGGGAGGTCCGCTCGGCCGGGCGCGCCGCCCCAGTGCTCTGTGGGATACTGGAAGTCTCGAGCTTCTCCTCCGGGTTCCCAGCCCTCCTCTGGCCCGCACTCATAGAAACAGTCACACACCCCCTGCCTCCCCTCTCTTCCCTCTCCGCCTCCCCCTTCCCCCCCTCGCGATAAGAAGACCCGGCGGCAGGAGAGGGGATGAAGATGGCGGACGCGAAGCAGAAGCGGAACGAGCAGCTGAAGCGCTGGATCGGCTCCGAGACGGACCTCGAGCCTCCCGTGGTGAAGCGCCAGAAGACCAAGGTGAAGTTCGACGATGGCGCCGTCTTTCTGGCTGCTTGCTCCAGCGGCGACACGGACGAGGTCCTCAAGCTGCTGCACCGCGGCGCCGACATCAATTACGCCAATGTGGACGGACTCACTGCCCTGCACCAGGTCTGTGCACCCTGCCGCCGGCTCTCCTGACTCTGCGGGTTCTCGTCGGCCTCCCGCTGGGGCCTTCTCTGCGCTCTCGGCCTCTGGAGGCTGGGGGCGGCGGGAGACTCCCTGCTGCGGGGTGAGGGGGCGGCTTCCCGAGAGGGAGGGGGGAGAGAACTGGTGGTGGGAGGGCTTCTGGCTTGAGGCCCCCTTCAGACTAGTTGATGCTGGAGTTGGGAACCGGGTGATTTCCGGGGCAGAGGAAAAAGGGACTGTGATCAGCTTGGGGCCCCAGGGCCATTTGTAGACGTGTGTCTGGGATTTGGGGTCGAGACCGGGTGGGGTGTACTGGGGTTGTACCTGGGCCCGATGTCAGTGATATACTTGGACGACGGGGTTGCTAAAGAAAACGACCAACAAGAGGCATTAGGGACACTTGGGCAGATGGACGTCTTTGGCTTGTAGATGGGCATTGGATTTGCTGTAGTTTTTAGGACTTGATTACAAATTATGATGATAATAGTAGTAATCAAGAGCCCTAAGTCTAGTGCCTGGGCGACGATTTCCTGTTTTCTCCTTTATTACTCTTGGTCATTGGGGAGGGGGAAAAACGGGATGTAATTAGCTGATCTGCTCCGGGTGAAAGGGAAGGGATGGAGGTGGATAAGGTAAGGAAGCGTTCAGAAGGGCTTGCCCACCGCCGGACCCGATTGTACTGAAGTGTCTTTCGGAGAAGAGTTTGCCGCAGTGTCAGAGATCCTCGAGCCTCACGTCTTGGGGTGTGCACTGGGGTTAGAGAAGAATAAACACGGGGCACGCTTCTCAGAGCCGATTACCAAACTCTGATTTTCCTTTTGGGGGTGGAAAAAAAGAAAGCTGTTCACAAACTTTTCTCAAAATGGATGCTTTGTGCATATTAAAGTTTTATAGTAGTCTGATTGGGATCTCTCAATGTTAGCCAAATAAGGAGAAACTATTGGCAATCCAGAGATAATGTTGCTTTGCCTTTAACAGGCCAGAAGCAACACAACCACGTAGAGTTCTGCATAAAAAGCAATTTTTAAGTGATGGTAATAGGTGACAAGACACAGACTCTTTCCATTTTCTTAGTGGGCAATTTGGAATTACTTAGAAAACGAGTTCACAGCAATAGCTTCCCCTTAAAATGAAAAGATTTGTAAACTGTCTCAAAGTTGCCTTAATTATACGTGGAAGATCATAGCTGTATTTTATTTAATAGTGTAACAAAAACTTGTTTGAGAGGTTGAAACTTAAGGCTTTATATTTTATGAATATTGCCTTGCTGCCTTTTTAAAAGGTGTGTGGTGGCATTTTCCTTTTACTGCTTCCTGTTTGGTGAATGATGACCGTTTTAAGTTTTATTTAACTGAATTCTCGTATCAAACTTGGCTTATAGCCTTTGTTTACAAAGTTGACTTGATGGATTGAAATCACTGACAAATTGCAGGACAAATCTGGAATTCAGAATGTGGCACCTAGTAAAAATATAGCGCGGTCGGTAGTTGTTTTTCTATTCCGTAAATTTAGAGTCTCTAAAGTATAGCATACTTTTTATTTGGCTGAGGTTTATTTTAAAGCATAGCAAACTCTAGATTCTAAAAACATGGCATTGAGCATGAAAGAAACTTTAGCACTAAAAATGATAATGTAGTTATGTAAGATGAAGGATCGTTCAAGTGTAATTTGTATGTTTTAGTAGGGAATTGATTTTGAAAGACACAGTTATTGTATGCGTAGGTCAAGGTACAGTTGGATAATGGTTTACATCAATATGTTTTATTAAAATTGTCAAGTAGAAATTTAAAATTTTCACACTTGTGGAGGGACCCGATTGTATTGACTTGGAGGAAGAGGAAATTTTCTAATGCTTATATTGGTGTAATATTGGCCTCGGTAGGAGAAAATACATGTAACAGACTCTTAAAGGGTTTTTTTCCCTCTCAGTTTGGACATGTTGCAAGAATCAGCAGATTTATCAATATTTTCCTGATAAACTGAATTCAGTAGTTAGTTTGGCACCATATAGGTATAGTCTTTATTGGGTATTTTGTTTTAGTTGAGAAGCTTTTAAGCAGAAGTTTCAAAGTTTATGCATAATTATTTGCATAATATCTTTTTGTAGTTTATCTGCACATTCCTTAAGTCACTGACGCTAGTCTTTAAAATATCAAGTACTAAAATTTTTATCATGTTTTCTCCACTCTCTTTTTTATCAACTCTTGTACTTTTTTCCCATTGTGACTGTGAGAACAAGGAGTTTGCTTTGGGCAAATTCAGGACAACAGATAGTGAAAGGTGATAAATAAAACTTTTTAAAAAAGAATCACAAGAAAATTTTAAGCTTTTAAGAAATCTCTTGAGTGCTGCTTGTTTTAAATACTTAAGTTATAAAACCTAAAATTGACCCACTGATTTAATGACCCTTGAATAGTGTTTTTTTAATTTAACTTTTCAAAAGATCATGTGATACCTAAAATCTTTTTGCTAGTTTAATTATTGATTAGTCTTTTGGAATATTCATTTACCTTTTTGGTTTTAATTAAGTGTCTTAAATTTCACTGTCAGAAAAGTTTTAGAAATTTCACAACCCATAAATATACTTAATCTAATATTTTACTTACATTTTTAATGTAAGCAGCTTATATTTAAAAGTTTATTGGTTGAATGTGCCTTTTCATTAGAAGTTACAAAAGCTACTTAATTTTCAGCTATTCTTTTTGTATAGAAGTATGTCATCCATACTGGAGAAAAAGCAGTGTTCTTGTCAAATTTCCTGTCTTGGTCTCTAGAATAGCCTCCCTCCCCCTGACTCCCATAGCTAGAAAACAATACTGAACAGTATTAAAGCTAAAGTAAACTTCTCATTTTCTGCAACTGAGGTCTAGGGTAGATTTTCATTTTTATTGGTGAGCATTAATCAGTTCTGATTTTATAGGTACCTGGTTGAGTTTTCTGCCTTGTGATCTGTATCTATATTTTAGTATACATTTATAAAGATTTTAGGAGAGTAATAGGGGTTTCTGTAGAATGCCTTATTGCTGATTACTCCTGATACTGGTATGCATAAATGTAGGACTGAGATTTCTTCAGTGTTGAGTTTAACCTTTGATTTTACTTTAAAATCTTATCTGCTTCCTCTGTGCCAGTAACTTCCAAGTCAGTTTCCAGTTCTCACATTTCTGCAGCGCTCCAGTGCCTCATTTCCATTTTTCTGGTGATGATGTATTGATTTAAAATGAAATATTATTCACTATGTTGTGATTTTATATTTAAAAACGTATATTTAAGTAGTAATATAGTAAATAGAGGTTAACCGCCTCTGCCATAGAATAGCAATTACTGCATTTACATTTAGCTTTGTGATTTCTTCAAAGGATTCTTATTCAAACATGAATCTTCATAGTTATAAATCAGTTTTATACTCTACTTTTATCACTTAACAGTTTCGATGCACATGTATATATGTTTTCATATCCTTAGACTTTACCTATATCCTTTTTTCAGTCTAAGTATTACTCAGTTTTACATCATTGTCAGGAATTTCTTTGAATTCAACCTGAAATAAAACTTAAATCTTTCTTCACCGAGCCTGATCTTCTCATTGATACCTCTGACTCTTTTAATGATGTCATTTAGTCTCTGGATCAAGCTTTAAGCATCCCAGTTATTGTTTATTCATCCCCTTGTGTATATATATCCAATCAATCTTCACAATTGCCTTTGCATCAGTTCTTTTCCTTGCTACTCTTATTATCAACCTAGTTCATACCTTTATTATTTTATCCGAGTATAGTAGTAGGTTAATTGCTTTCTCTGCCTTTATTCTCTCTCTGGTCCAATCCAGCATTCATATTGCTATCAAAATAATTTTTTAATAATATCACTTTCATTGTGTCACTCCTCTCCTTAAATTTTAAGTGTTTCATCATTTAGCTTGTAACTGGTGTATCTCCATTTGTTCTGTTTTTTTGCTGTTTACCTTATTATTAACATGCCTATGGTCATGCTTTTTCTGCCACTAGAATATCCTTCCTCCCTTCTTCGCCAGTCAAATCTTAGTTATTCTTCAGAGTTCAATGGAATTGCCAGCCAGTAGGGATCTTTCTGTCCTTTGAATTTGTGTAATGTTATGGCACTGGAGAAACACTCTTCTTCTGGGGTGCTCATTGTGTCTTATATTTTGCCTCTCTGCTGCTATTGAAACGCTTCTTACTGAATAGTGTTTGTTTTTAAGTTTGTCTTTCCTAATAGAGTATAAGGGCCCAATTTCCCACATGTTTGTATTTTCAGAGCCTGGCACATATTAGGTGCTCACTAAAGATTTACTGACTTGTATCTTTTACCTTGTATTATAAGTGCGGAAGTTTTATACTTTGTATTTATAATATTTATAATTTGTATATTGTGAGATAAATTTTAAAGCCTTCACATCCAGTACTTACTGTTTTTACACATAGTAGAACTTATCTGTTCATAAAACAAATGAAAATCTTTGTTGTGGATCTTCTGTGTAGATTTTTTTTAAAATATCTTGAGCTTTTAAAAAGTTCTTGATAATTAACTTCCTTCCTATTAAAAAACCCTAAACCAGTTTAAATCTTGGTTAAGTGAGAGAAAAATATTTAGTTGAGTCATCAATTAATTTGCCACCTTCTTTATGAGAGTCTGAGCTAGGTCTTATAGAGGAATACAAAGTAGAATTAGATCCATGTTCTATGCTATTATAGTTTTAAAATAAAGTTTTCCTTTTACTTTTCAATAGAGACAGGCTTGCAGATAAGTTTAGTATTCAGTCCTTTTGCTCTTAAAATACAAATTTTATCAACTTTAAGGGAGCCGTTTGAAGCTTCTTTGTAAAAATATGCAGTTCCCCTCTTGACAGTAAAAGGAATACTTTTGTGCAGTCTTTTCTTAAGTGCTTAATCTTCTCAGCCAAGCCGTTTTCACTGAATCTTAATCTGAAATGTAACTCTCTTTAAAAGTATTCTAATAGGGCTACTTAAAGTGTTTTCCAACCAAAAGGAGGAGAGATTGGAGTGGTTGATATTGAGTCTCTTGTTAGAGAATAGTGTAATTGCTATATATGAGAAATCTGTTTAAAACTGAATATAGAGTTTATTGTTTATTTTTGGAGGGTGAGGGATTGTTAAGATCTTAGAAGAATCTACTGAATCACTTAAAAATAACAGTAATATCTGTTTAAAAGAATGTGCGGTGTAAATTATTCTCTCTACATAATTTTTTTATTTGAAAGACTGTAACACTTTATGCTGATGGCCCTTAAAACTCTTTATTGAAACCATCCTAAATCCATTAAAAGGAAAAAAAAACCTAAACAAACAAAACTTCTAACCCCTCCAAACTGGCCCCTCACTTCCTGCAAATAAATGGACAACCCTAGCCATATATGGGGTGCCCTGGTAAGGCACCGGTGCCCGCACTGCTGCTGTTACAGTGTCTTCTCTGCAGTTGCTGCCTTTGTGCTTCCTGGCAGCAGTTTTGTGGTCTGACTTTCAAGTGTCATAACCAAGACCATCTTTCATGTACTTCAGCTAGTGTGATTGCAAGCTGTGACTGAGCATTTTCTAGTACAACCAGCTAGAAGCACTAGATAGAATAGAAGAAATTTGTTACCACATTTTACAAGTACTGTTCACATAAGAAAAGTACTTGCACTTAAAAAAAAAAAAAAAAAAAAAATCTGGGAGCTCCTCTGGGCTGGTTGGGGTGGCAAACAATGCATCTCTTCATGGCGGGGTTGTAAATTCAAGCCCTGTGTCGGGTATAAAGATTATTTAAAAAAAAAATCTTTAAAAAAAAAAAAAAAGTCTTGTTAGGTGATTTTTTTAAAGATGACTAGAAAGATGACTTATATGGGGGTTGGGGAGTATAGAAAATTATTTTGTTACTGCTATAACATATTACTTCTTGAGGGTTCCTGAAGTTGGTTTTCATTCCCTTTCTGCCTGAAAAATATTGCCGTTTTTACCCCCACTTTTCTTTTGAAATTTTATGGGGTTCCACAATCATGTTGAAAAGATGGAGTATTGGCATTTTGGTATACCTCTTTGAAAGATTGAGGACCTCCAGAAGTCCTTTTGAGTTTATTCTAAGTTGGAGTTGGATATTAGCCATGACTTATCAGTGTTTTATTGAGAAGTGAAATTGGCTGGTGAACATTTGCTGAGGACTTGTTATATGTGGAACACTGTGGTACATGCTTTTACAACCAGTATCTCATTTAATTCTCACAGCATGCCTTCTTTCGTGCTCAGCATTACCAAGATAATAAACAACAGAGCTGGATTCTAACATGCAGGTCTATCTGATTCCAAAGCCAAAACTCAACACCATGCTAGATTTCTTCTTTTAAATCTGAAGAAGTGTTCTTAAATCTTCAGTCATTATGGTTGATGACTAGTAGTTAGAGTTTTCTCAGTTAATCAGCTGAGAATCAAATGAAACACACACTACACACACACACATACACACACAATTTTTTCTTTAATTTTTCAAGATTTTATTTATTTATTTGACAGAGAGAGAGAGACAGCGAGAGAGGGAACACAAGCAGGGGGAGTGGGAGAGGGAGAAGCAGGCTTTCCGCAGAGCAGGGAGCCCGATGCGGGGCTCGATCCTAGGACTCTGGGATTACAACCTGAGCCAAAGGCAGGCGCCTAACAACTGAGCCACCCAGGCGCCCCACACACAGGTTTTTCTTCATCTACGTTTGTTTTAGCTAGCCAACCCCTTTATGAGCTTTCTGTGGTAACTGAAATGCAGTAGTACTATATCTAAATTAATCTCAGAATCTGCCCTAATTTTTAGGAACTGCCAAAATTGGTTTTGACTGGTCATTATGTGCAGAATATTTGATCGAGTGCTTTGGGAAGTTGCAAAGGAAGTTACAAAAGCAACAAAAACTCCCTTTTTTTAGGACATAGAATTTAGTCTTTAACCGTCTCTATTTTCCTTTATCCTAATAATAATTTATATTGCTTTAGGCATTTTTAGGTATGCATTTATAGTACATGCTTTGTTTATATATTTACACACACACTTAACTTTTAATGAAGAGATGTTAGAGAGATAAGTTATGATACTCATATCAGTATTAATTTAAAAAAAAAGAAAACCTTGAGTTTGTCATTACCATTTAATCTGCAGTTTACTTCTTGAACAGTGATTATATTGGTATTTATAATTAGGACTTGGGATAATACATGGAATGCTAATAAAATTAACTGAATTAACTTATGAATTAGTAAAACAAACTTTTTAATGTTAATCATGTTTGATTTTAATTGGAAGCCTTGTGTTAGTAGGAATATCCAAGTTATAAAAATATTTTTTAAATCATTTTGCAAAATTTAGCCAAATTATGTTTTAGATCTTAACTTGGAAATGGCAACAGAATTTTTTTTCTTATTGGTAATAAGTGAGAGCATCATTTGAAATGTGATTTACTTGTTGTCCATTAAATCACTCATTCCCTGAATTTTAACATTTCACGCACCTGTAAAATGTTTGCTTACGTTTCACTGACTAAAAGAGGATAGCCTACTTTTTATTTGCCAACGTGATCACCTTATACTATCATCACCGTTTTCATAAAGAAAAAATATTTTAACAACAAAAGGCTATGGTATTCAAATAAATAAAGGAAAGTGGGGATTCATGTCAGTCTATAACATTATTACTGTATTGACCAGAAATTTTCTTGATAGTCTTTCATGCAAGTAGAGAGAATATTTGAGGATGAACAGATTTCATGAATGACTGTATTCCCTGTGTCCTCCTTTTGGTAGAATATGATGGCACTCGGGTGGTGGCAGGCCAGATCATTAAAGTACAAGTGCCTGGCTCCTGATTACCCAAGATGGAGCAAAAAAGAACTTACCTAGAGAGATTCAGAAAACCAGTGAAAGTGACCCACCAGTTCGTATTTTAGGAACCATGAGTTTCATATTTATATTTCTGTAAGCCTTTGCACGTGTAATCTTCCTCTGGAATGTATTTCCTAGCTTATTTATATTAAAGCACATCTCAAAGCACGAAGTGTAGACTTGCATGACCACTGCACACAGTGATTCTCTAAATTACTGTTTAAACTCTAAGTTTGGCACCCAAACGCTACCAGCTATTGTTAGTATATCTTATCTCCAGACAAAATAGTGGATTCCTTCAAATAGGGATTTTGATTCATTTTTCTTTAAATCCTCTTTGGTATTTGAATTTTATTTTAGCAGGTGCACAAAGTTTGTTGGTTAACAAAAAAATTGAACACATTGTAGACCAATCTTGTGAAGGGCTGAGATCATAGAAAACCAAATGATGACAGTTTGTGTGAGTAAACACAACAGAATTAACAAACATTAAAGATATTGTAATAAAAGTGCTTATACCAGTAACTTGCTTTTATAATGCTTAAAATGCAGAGGTGGCCATTGTTATAGTCAAAATTTAGCAGGATCTTAGATTTATTTTTGAAATGGAATATATTCCTGATTACCAATATAAGCAGAATTTTGCTCCATTTATGCAATATATTTTAAAAAATGAATTTTTTTCAGACAAATTGTTGGTTGTTGGTTTAGGAAAGGAGTCCTTAGTATACTGGCATTAGAAGCTAATTCATATTTTCAAATGATTTTAATCACAGTTTTGTTTTGTTTTTTTCTAAATAACACTTTCACTGTGGATCACTGTATGCTAGTATTTTCTGACCTTATTTGTATTTTGGTTGTTTATCTTTTCATTGTTATGCTGACTAACCATAAAAAGACAAACTTGAGCTCTGTGTTACTGCCCTAAGTGTGCTTGCTTGACTCGAATGCTCTTTCATGGGTGGAGACATTCCACATTGTCATGTGTTGTATAGGCATTTCTGAAATGACATTCGGTAGAAACCATGAAAAGAAATGAAGGCATTCCTCAGCTGTCACCTTTTTAGTAATCTTTTTAAATGCCTTATGTGCATTGAGTGAGATATTCTGCAGGGAGAGATTCACTTAAAAAGCATTACTTTAGCTTGATTATTAAGTCATATTTGAGCTGAAATTACATTTTTTGTTAGTTTAACATGTTCTCTAACAAAAATATAAGGTTATAGAAAGTTTGTGTCAGTTTCTTAAATACTTGCATAGTACAAAAGAGAAATTTTGTGAGAATGTGAAGTGATACCCTCTTAGAAGTTAACCATGTGGAAAAGTATATTTTCCTGGATTAATTTTCAAAACACACACATACACGCATACCAGTTACCTTTATAGGAAACATACTAAAGTGTGTACATTTTATTTAGTCTTATTTTAGATGATTATAAATGTATTCCAGTGTTAATACTTTTGTTTGGAACATTTCTGGAGCTCTTCAGCTCCAGGATGCTCTTTCGAATATCTTCAGTACTGAAGTGTTTTGGTTTTTTTTTTCTTTTCTTTCAGGAGAGTTTAATTTTGAAACGGATAGTTATTTGGTGACCAGACCATATGCCTGGTGAACATGGATAATCATATTTAATACCATCAGTGATTAGATGATATTTTAAAAAATGCTTATTTTTAATTGGAATATAATCATATCGAGGCCGTATTGGATTTTATTTGTCTTTTTACATTGGACTTATATATGCTTCAGAATTTCTTCATGTTAACCTGGTGTAGTCTTTGTATTCTAGACTTTGTGTGAAATGAGTCAGTGTTTTAGCTTGTGATTTGAACATGGTGTTTCTTTGTAGATGTTTGTTTTCCACAAAAGATTTTGATGCTACTATTGCCAGATCATGACACTGTATTTCGTTAAGAGCTATTGTTTTTCTCAGAAGTATGTTAATTTGTACAGTTTTTCTTAAAAGATTGGAACAGATGACATGTTCAGCAATCTGTATATCCTTTCCAAGTACATGGAACAGTCTGCATAAAAACTGTCTCATATTCAGGTTTTTTTTTTTCATTACAAAACGTCTGTTGCTACTTAACTCTTTTGACCATCTTTTTTTTTTTTACAATAAAATGTCTTTAAATGATCATCTCCAACACTTTTACTTATCCTGTGATAGACATGAAAAAGCCTTAAGTAATTACTAAGCCTTCAGTGTCTTCTACTCTTGCTTTTTTGTCCTCCCCATCTCCTTTTTACTTTAGAACATGGCTTACTTTCAAGTTTGTTTATCATTCTATATGTATTTTATCCCAAATAAACATTTAAGAATAATTATTTAAGTAAAGTATCATAGAAAAACATAAAAAAAAAAGAAAGAAAGAAATACTGGGATGCCTGGCTGGTTCAGTTAGTACAGCCATGTGACTTTTGATCTCAGGGTCATGAGTTCAAGCTCCATGTTGGATATGGAGCCTACTTTAAAAAAAAAGAAAGAAAGAAAGATTATTCAGATTTTTAGGCCTGAGGCCTTACTAAACCTTAGTAAACTCTACTTTATCCATTTTTATTCAGTATATAACTTTCTATAAATGGGATTCTATTTAATTTTCTGGTTTATAAACTTCTTTTTAAATTAAACTTAAATTAAACAAAATACTAACACTTGATAAAACATAGATGAATCTTAATGACATTATGTTTAAGTAAAGGTAGCCAGTCACAAAAGAACACATTGGATGATTCCATTTATATGAAATGTTCAGAATAGGCAATATATAGAGATAGAAGATAGATTAATGGTTGTCAAAGGCTAGAGGTGTTAAGGGGAAATGGGGAGTGACTGCTAATGGGTATACCATTTCTTTTTAGCATGATAAAAAATGTTCTAAAATTGATTGTGGTGATGGTTACACAACTCTGAATATACTAAAACTGTTTCAGTTCTATACTTGAAATGGGCTATTGTGTGATGTGTGAATTATATCTCAATAAGCTATTAATATCTTTTTAAAAATGAAATTCTCAATTTGTATTCGCCACTAAGATTGAGGCATTGGCAGAGGCTGTAATTACCTTCTCCTAGTCCCCCCAACTCCCTAAGCTTAGTGGCAGAGAGGATGGCCAAACATTATCCTTACCCTAACACAGCTTGCAGCGTACTGAGGTATGTAGATAAATATAGAAGTAATTATAAATTTATGTCAGTCATGTGTAATGATATATAATGGTAGTAGTACAGAGTGCTGTGGAAGTTTGTGAAGGCACGTCGTACCCAGAATTGGGGAGCAGGAAGGCTTCTTGGGGAAAGTTGATGTTTGAGCTGCTGAGTGATGAGTAAAAGCCAGGGTTGTGAGGGACAGAAAGATGTAGAAAATTATTTCAGAGAGAGGGAATAGTATGTTCAAAGAGAACTGGAGGTGAACAGAAGTGTTGAAAGATTTTAATGAGGTTAAATGAGACAATAAAATTTTCTCTTTAAGAAAAATCACTTTGGCTGCAATGTGGAGAATGTACTGAAAAGAGAACAAGACTGGGGGCAGGGGGACTAGTTTAGGAAACTGAGTAGTCTAAAAGATGAACTAACTTAATGGCAATGGAGTTGGAAAATAGTAGATGGACTCAAGACATATTTAGGAAATAGAATTAGTATGAATTGGAAGTGGATTGACCTGAGGGAATAGGAGTCCGAGATGTGCGTGCACTTGGCTTCTGGTTTGGAGTGGAGTGAAGGTGCTTTTCACAGCATATATTCTATTCAGTAAATACTGTGTGCTTACTGTATAGGTCAGAAGCAGAGTATATTTGAATGCTATTGGGGGAGACTGGCAGTTAACAAGAAATTATAATGAAGTGCAAAATGTATGCAAAAGGATATACAAGTTCTTGAGCCAGCATGGAGAAAGGGTGGCCTGACGATAAATAATAAATCAAAATCTTGTTTGGAGGTTTTTTTGTTTTTTTTTTAGTCTTGGACTTAGCCTTTTTTCTTAGATCTCCGTGGTTTTCTAGAAATGTGAATACCAAATAGAAAATGATTTATGAGGCTATAGAGAAACCAGAGGATAAGGATTCATGGTTAGACTTTTTTTTTTTAAGATTTTGGTGAACTATCTAAAAATAAATGCAGAATTTTGTGTTTGTTTTTCCTGTGCCTTTCAAGTTCAGAAGAATTCATTAGGAACTTAGAAGTAAAGCCAGATTTACTTTTATGACATTGTGGGGGAGAACAGAGTATGTGTTTTTAGGGGCTTCAGGGGGTGGAGCACAAAGCTGTTAGGAATAAAGTCATAGTAGTAGTAACAATCTAAAAGTCTTTTATTCCTAAAATAATGCATTGTGAAAATAAGGTCAGATTAAAATGAGAGATGAGATTAGATTTTTTTCAGAGCATGTTGGATTTTGCTCACAGTGGTACAGTTAAAGCATTCAGTCAACAATCTAACTTTCCTCAGTTTCTAAATTTACTAAGTTGTGTTTTCAGGGAAAGTAAAGATAAAATATTAGTTATAAATAAGAAACTTACAACCTGATATATTTCTTTTGTCTAATATATTTTTTATTCAAGTATAATTAACATATAGTGATATATTAGTTTCAGGTGTACAATATAATGATTCAGCAATTCTGTACATTTCTCAGTGCTCTTCAAGATAAATATACTCTTAATTCCTTTTATCTATTTCACCTTTCTCTCACCCACATCCCCTCTGGCAACCACCAGTTTATTCTCTATTTAAAGTCTGATTTTTTAAATTTTTTTTCTTTTGTTCATTTCTTAAATTCCACATGTGAGTGAAATCATGTGGTATTTATTTGTCTTTCTCTGACTGACTTATTTCACTTAGCATTATACTTTTTAGGTCCATGCATGTTGCTGCAAATGTCAAGATGTTCTTTTTTTAATGGAAGAGTAATATCCCAGTGTGTGTGTGTATACCACATCTTCTTAATCCATTCATCTATCAGTGGGCACTTGGGTTGCATCCATATCTTGTTTATTATAAATAATGCTGCAGTAAACATAGGGGTGGATATATTTTTTTAAATTTGTGTTTTTGTTTTCTTGGATGAATACCCAGTAGTGGAATTTACTGGATTATATGGTAATTCTATTTTTAATTTTTTGAGGGACTGTTTACGGTCCACAGTGGCTGTACCAATATGCATTCCCACCAATAGTGCGTTAGGGTTCCCTTTTCTCCATATCCTTGCCAACATTTGTTATTTCTTGTCTTTTTGATTTTAGCCATTCTGGTAAGTGTGAGGTGATATCTCACTGTGGTTTTAATTTGCTTTTCCCTGATGATTTCCCTTATTCTTTTACCTAATACATTTTAAAGGTTTTTTGTTTTGTTTTGTTTTGCCCAAAATTTTACTAGAGTTGCTTTGAGTATTTTTGACTTTTTTGCATTTTAATACTTTTTAAGTTGCACATTTAATGAGAAAAGTAGCAGTTGTACAAAGGTTATGTGGGTTATTTTGACCTTGAAGCATTTTTAGACTGGTTTCAGCTTAGACAAAATAGGAAATGGTATTATATTTTAAACTTTAGTGCAGAATTAACATGGTGTCTTTTCCCTTTTCAACCCACCCTTGACATTTAAAGCTAATCTGGGATAGGGGGTGGTGGGGAGAGATATATGTGTTTATGTGAAAAATGGATTGATAGTACATAAATTGTTCTCTTTCAAAAAATATTTAAGTATCAAAAAGTTAGTTTCTAGACTGTATGGTATGATTCCATTTTGGGGGAAAAAGTTGTTTGCATAGAAAAGAAATCTGGGGAAATTACTCCCAACTGTTAACAGTGGTTATCTCTGGGAGGGAAATAGAGCAGATTTCTAATTATGTCATTTTTTAATTCTTTTAAAACAAGGAGAAAAAATGATGAAGATGAATCTGAATTGGAAAAGAATGCTTTAATGACTACTTCCAGTAATGTATTAAGGATTAAATATAGAGATATTGATAAAATTTATGGATATTTGTTTGCTAGTCTTTGGCCACTCAAGGAAGCTGGTGTTGATATTTATTTCTGCACTTATGCCTGCCTTTTTTCTTAACCTTTTTATTTAAAAAGGAAAGACTGATTGGCAATGTGATGGATACCTTGGGAGAGTTTTAAAAACAAGTAAGAAAATTAATCAAGGGGTTAGTTAGATATATTTTGAAGCTTTTGGCAAGTGGACTACAGAAAATTCGGAGAAAAGGTAAGCATAATTCCCTGAAAGACAGCTAGTCTTTGAGGAATAAAGAGATTTTAAAAGATAAAATTTGGATTTCAGAATTTTAAATAATTCCAGTGGGAGAAATGTAGAGAAAAGATCTAAAAAAGCAATTTGTATACAGTGAACTCTTGCCTTGTTTATATGAAGAGTAAAAACATTTAATGATAAGTATGTTTTAAGAATGAATTGGAAAATGGCCCCAAATCTCTAAGAGTAGAATCAGGAATGTTGAAGCTCAGAGTTACATGAATTTTGTGAAAATATTTTTCAAGACAGTGAAGAGAGGCCTTAAAATTTTGTTGTTGTTGTTACTGAAGTGTAGTTGACAGACAGTGTTATATTGGTTTCAGGTATACAACATAGTGATTTGACAATTGTATATGTTACACAATGCTCACCACAATAAGTGCGGTTATCATCTGTTATTTACATTATTATAATATGATTGACTACATTCCCTATATTGTACAAAAAGAGGGCTTTTTAAGAGGTATAAACTGGAGCAAGAATAGGAGGAAGTAACTGATGGCGTGGCATTTAAGTTACATGTTTTTACATGTATAAAAAGTGGTCTTCTACTCTGGCAAAATTCTGATATCCATTATTAAACATTGTTTTAGAAGAGATTGTGTTGATCATTAGATGCCAGATTGAGTTTTCTGAAAACTAAGTTATGTCGATCTATCTTTAACTTCCTTTTTTGACAAGGTTGGTAAATTTAAATGAGGGAAATGTTGCGAACCACGTATAGCTTGATTTTTTAGTAAACCAATTGGACAGGCTGTTAGATCTTTGTGGTTAATGTGACAAAAATGTGGCATGAATATTAGCAGGATTAGATGGATTAACTGCTGGATGAACCATCATATGCACGTCAGTGATTAATCAATCACTCAGTGGCAACCAAGAGAGAGGACTAAAGTGGTGGTCCTTGCATTCTTAATTTTGACCCTATCCTATTTAACATTTTAGTAGATCAAACTGTAGGAGCTGAGAACTTCAAAAACATAAAATAGTTTGGTTTTAAACAATAAGATGAAAAGATACTGGGTATTAATGTAAAATATCTGTTAATATAGTTGGTATAGATCATATAGGTTGGTAAAGATCATCTTTGACAAACATGAAAAAAAGGCTACTAAAAGTTTAACAGCAAGCCTCGTGTCTGACAACAGTATAATAATTTTAAAACATACTAAATCATTGTAAAGCTAAATTAGTGTTTAGATTTTTTTTAAAAAATCTGTTCCTCTGTACTGTGAGATCACATCTGTAGAACGGTATCTAGTTCTACAGTTTGAGATTTGTCTACTATTTGAGTAGGTATTACCAGCTACAGCCTTCTTTTGATTACCCCCCAGGAGCATGGCTTTGTGTAACAAAGTTCTGCCGAGAAAAACCTATATTCCAATCCATTTTCTAGAATTGTTAACAAATTTATACATAATTACTTACACATACTTGCAGTTCTTCATATGGTCTAAGACACCCGCCCCCTAAACTATCAGCTCAGCTATTTTCTTTTGAACCCCTTGAAAAAAGAAGGGAGCTAATTTTCAAAGGCATATACCTACTTAACCACTAGTAGAAAAATGTTAGAAGGACCTTTTGCACATATTAGTTAGGATTCTTTAAGTAAGAAAAGAACTAGCCTAAGTAAAGTAGAGCAATTCCCTGTAAGATTACAGAGATATCTCATGGAATCTGGACTTCTGGAATGAATTAGAACCAGCAGCTCTCTGCAGCCCAGGAAGTACTCTATCTAAATTTTTCATCATTGTTTCTGACAAATCCACTTTATTTTTTTGTACAGCAAACTAGATTTCTTGTTTTCCTGATTCAAAAGGCAAAATATAAGGACACCAATAATTTTAGAGTTTATATTCTGGTCTAGATATCTAGAGAGAGATCTTTATCTAGATCTTGGTATCTTGATCTGAGTTCTAATCCCAAATTCCCAGGAAAGGGAACAATTGATCCACCTTAGGTTTATTCATGTGTCCCCATCTTAGATCAGCAGTGGCTGGTGGGGCTGGGTCCCCTTTAACAAGTATACCTACTCTTAATTATAATTCTAATTGTAATGTATTTTGAGGAAATGAAAGAGACCTTAAATAAGAATTAATGCATTAATTTTAGTTTTTTTATTTTTTATTTATTTTTTTTTAAGATTTTATTTATTCATGAGAGACAGAGGGAGAGAGAGAGAGACGGGGGGAGAGAGAGAGAGAGAGAGAAGCAGAGGGAGAAGCAGGCTCCCAAGGAGCAGGGAGCCCGATGCGGGACTCGATCCCAGGACCCTGCGATCATGACCTGAGCCGAAGGCAGACGCTTAACCATCTGAGCCACCCAGGCGCCCCTAATTTTAGTTTTTTTAGAAGTGAAATTCTTTGTAGAATAAACTAAATTTAAAGCATTTTAGTTTTATGTAGCGCTTACAAGATCAGAAAAAATTTTTAAGAACAAAGTAATTTCAGGGAGATACACTTTTAAGGTTCATTTTAATTAGATGTCATAGTTAACGCCATCCCATTCTGTTCCGGTTAGGTCTTTTAGACTAACTTACATAAACCCTTTTCTTACCCAATAAACTCTTCTCTTCTTTACTCCCTCCCCCAAACGATTAATACTTGTTGTCAGTTACAAAATAATTCTTCCCCTTTTTATTGTGAAAACAATATGACATAAAGAGACAGAGTAGTTAGGATATAGAACTTTTAGTTTATAGCAGATTCTTATACCAAGTGTGGGAATTAATCTCTCTGCATCTTCAGAAGGACCTATTTCATTGGAATAATAAACAGTAAATTAACACATAATAGTGTTTATATAACAGACACTGTTTTAGGCAGTCATATTTTCTCACAACGATCATACGAGGTAAATATTTTTAGTCTTACCATTCCATTATACCAGGGAAGAAAACAAGGTAACAGTTTTAACTACAAGGTCACAACATAAATTTCAGAGCTGGGAGTTGAACAGGAGTAGTTTGACTCAACACTGTTAAATACTAAGTTATAGTGCCTCTGTACTACTTGAATCTTCAGATTCCATCCATATGCTATCCTCAGGAATCCCTAGAACTAAATATAGGACACTAGTCCAGAACAGATCCAGTAGGTCAGTTAATTCCTAAAGCTGTCATGGTGTGTTCCAAGAAACTTTTTAGATACAGCCAGAGAAATCAGGGTTTAGCTCTTGCCAGCTAACATGCTCTGCCATCCCAAGGCTCATTGTTTATGATTGTAGTGATATTGGAAAAGGAATTTAGGATCCTGTTGGGTATGGTTAATTTCTGTATTATCAGCCCTTGGGTCTAAATACCTTACCTGAAAAATATTAACTGAACATATAATGCCTAACATGTAACACAGAATTAGCAGGTCACAGGTCTTATGTTAGTATTTTATGTTTTCATTAAGTTCTTTAAAATGTTCCTTTTGTTGGAAGATATTATGCAAAAAGCTTATTAAGTGCTTGTTTCATTTTTAATTTATATATATGGGATTATATACCTGCTTTTCTCCTAGCTTCTCTTGTATTAAGTCATTTTTTCCATTACTAAAAGCTTGTTTGTTTTTATTGGCTAATCTGTTCCAACTTTAGAACTTCTACTTTTTACAGACTGTGGATGACATAAAAAACAAAAAGACTACAAGAAAAGCAGTTCCTAGCTTCAGCAAAAAATTCAAAGGCATCTCCTTTTTTGTTTGTTGTTTTTTTCTATTAATTGCTCTCTTCCTATTTTGGAAACTAGAGCCTCATTTGGGTATGGTAATTATCAGTATCCTCTTTGAAGATCTGAATAATTAAATATAATACTTTAAATCATCACCCTGTTTCAAATAGAAGTGACTTTTCAGGAAAGATTCTACTCTTTAATTACTCTGTAAGGTACTATAACATTTAACATTGATTAAAGAAAGCTTTATATAGAAGAAATGAATTATGAGTTAGTATCCTAACTGAACATTTACTGTCCCAGAGATCCATTTATATGAAGAAATTTTCTGTTTTTTCAGAAACTTACTGTGGCAAGCAATCTCATTGCTCCTTAGGCTAATAATAATGGAGATCACTCCATTTAAGATAGTATGAATCCTTGGTGACCTATACAATATAAGTATAGCAGTCTTCCAATTTTTTTAAAGATTTTATTTATTTGTTTATTTTAGAGAGCACACACACAAGCAGGGGAGAGGGGCAGAGAGAGAGGAGAGAATCTCGAGCAGACTGTGCGGAGCTAGGAGCCTATTGTGGGGCTCGATCTCACAACCCTGAGATCATGACCTGATTGAAATCAAGAGTCAGATGCTTAACCAACTGAGCCACCCAGGTGCCTCAGCAGTCTTCCAGTTTTTAAAGAAAATAGATTTAATTTTATATATTTAGTTTAAGCCCACCATTAAGTGAAAATAGACAGTAGTAGAATGACTTTCATCTTCCTTTGAAGGCACTTGCTCTGCTTACCAGTTTCTTGTTTTCATCCCTTCCCAAGGAAATACTCTACATTTTTTGCTTTATTCTTTTTTTTCTTTTTACCTTGATCTTTTTGTTAGTATAAGCTAAGTTTTCTTTGGGCACTTAAATTTTTTTTCCTCAATTTTGAGGTTAATTCTAGATTTGAGTTTTATGTTCTTAGTTGTCTTTGAAAACCAAAGTATGTTTATTGTACATTAAAAATATGGGCAAATGAGTTCAAGTAGAACTAAGGAAAGGATTAGGACTTGTCTTAATAATCTCCTTGGATAATTAGAAAGTTTATCAAAATAATCTTAATTTTCTTTTTAATCTTTTTCACAAGGGTTCTCTTTTAGATGGCAGGGACACTCCACTGATCTACCTTTCTCTCTCATACTAAATCACCTAAGGGACCGCTAAGTGAGAGGAACCAGAGAATTATATTTACATATTAATGAAATGCATTTTAGAATTTAATTATGCACAGATAAAAAGAAACATCAAGTACAATTAGGTTTATATAAATAAGCAATGAAAAGCAAGCTGATTTTTTTTCTACTGATACTTGCTAAATGTTCAAGGTTTTCAGCTTTTTTTTTCTTTTTTAATGGTTAAATATCTGCCTTAAAGAAAACTTGAAAAATATGAGAGGGAGAGGAAGAGAGAGAAGGAGAAAGAGAAAAAAGAGAAACTCTACCTTGCATAGGTGTATGTCTGTGTTGTGTGTATTTTTCTGTATTTGTGATTGTACTATAGATACTTTTGGGGGGGGGGGCAGAGGAAGAGAGAGAATCCTAAGCGGGCTCCAAGCCCAGCATGGAGCCCAATGCAGGGCTCCATCTCACACCCCTGAGATCATGACCTGAAACGAAATCAAGAGTTGGACGCTTAACTGAGGCACCCAGGTACCCCCATAGATACTTTTTTTATCCCACTTACTGTATAGTTAATTTTTCTTAATTTTTGCCACTGAATAATATTCATTTGATGTTTATAATTTTCTTAACCATTCCAGTTCTGTTTCTGGGTTTTCATTATTCATAGCTCACTCATTCTTTCATTTATTCATTCTATATTTTGATGTTCATTTTAATGTGTAAGAATTTTTTCTGTGTAAGTAGGGTAATTTCTTAAGTATAGCTTCTCAGAACTGAATCTTCTGGATCAAAATTAAGGAATATTTGAAAGCACTTATATACATTACCAAATTGCTCTCAAAGGGTTGCACCAGCCCTATTGCCCACTTGAAATAGGAGTCTGTTTTACTGGAGCCTTTCTTGTTTTGTACACATATCATCACCCCCTTTCAGTTGAATGTAATGGCATGGATAATTCTTAGCATTTAAATATATTATGGTAGGTTATGTAAATTTTTAAAAATCTGTATAAATGAAATCTGTTTCATAATTTATTTTAGTGATTTCTTCTATAGGAAATGCTTGATTCAGAATCATAAGTAAAAATACATACACTCGGGATGCCTGGGTGGCTCAGTCAGTTAAGCATCCAACTCTGGATTTTGGCTCAGGTCATGATCTCAGGGTTGTGAGATCGAGCCCTGTGTCAGGCTCCGCACTGGGTGTGGAGCCTGCTTAACAATTCGCTCTCTCCTCCTTCTACCCCTCCCCCCCCTTAAAAAAAAAAAAGAATGAAGCAAAAACCTACATAAACATGTACCAGATAACAAATAATGAGTCAAGTTTAACACTGCAAGGAGAGGGATGGTAGCTGGAAAAGAACACTGGTTCTGTCTTAGGTATAAATCTTTCCTGTGCCATTTATTAGCTCTCTCTTCTTATATAACTCTTCTGAGCTTGTTTCCTTTTTTATAAAATGTGGATGATGTAAGCTTGGAAAATGATTGTCGGGAAGTCAGGGAAGATTTAGAATACACAGGTACTGTATGCCTCTCCTTCAGAAAAAAAAAAGAAAAAAGAGAAAGGAAAAAGATACTAGGATAAAATATTTGAGAAACTTTTCTTTATATAGCTCTGGTTCTCAATTATTGTTACTGTTTTTGTGTGTTATTAAGCTCTAGTGATGCTGTCTTTGAATTAGTGGGCTTTTCAATTTTATTTTGTTAGAATGTTTATATAGAATTTTATGTAACAGCCTATAAAAAGTTGTTTGAAAGCGTTTTAAGTATACTAAGCAGGAAAATAATAGCTATGGTAAAACATGAATTAGTAAAGAAAGATTATTTTAGGAACATGGCAGCTGGATGAAAGATTAGCCAAGCCATCTGTGAATTGAATTGCAGTAGAACATGTTAAAGTGGATTTTCAAACAATTTTGCTATTTTAGGTTTTTAGAAATGTTTTTGTATTTGTATTTGAACTTTTGTGTGATCTTGGTATTCACTTCAGGCAAAGTGAAGATGCTTCAATGTGTCTTGAAGGGTCAAACAATAGTTCTCTCACCTTGCTTTCTGCTTTATTTCTATACCACATAACTTTTGTTTGGCCCCTTTAAGTATCTAGAGCTCTTCTTGCCTTTCAAAAAGTTGAATGTGGAGCAAGTGATACCTGCAGATATTCAAGTTTATTAAACAGCCAGTTGCTTAATAAAATGTTAGAGTGGTGTAGGTGTTTAAGAGCTAGTAAAATGTAAAGGGAAGAACTTCTATCCCTGGAATGAGCTACTTCATCTGTCTGAGGCCTTTCCCCTTCAGAGTCTGTTAAGCAAGAATAATATTCTGCAGCAGTGTTCCTGGGATGAAATGAGATGGTATATGTGAAAGTACCTACCACAGCCTTTCTCACCAAAAGGGAAAGAGAGCTAATTATTTGAGTAACTACTCAGTTTCAGACCTTGTGTTAGGTATTGGGGCACAGATGGGACGTATCTGTTTTGAGTTTTTAATCTATTTGGGGATACAGAGTGAATGTATCTGAATGACCTTAGTCATTCAGGAACATTCTTTCTATTTAATTACTACATAGAAATGGTATTTTATTATTGTCCAGGAGAATTGGGAAGAAACAGGAAGAACTTTTACATAAAAGTAATTACTTCCCTGTTTGTAGATGATAAACACAAGCAGATTTTTAGGGGAAAAAATCTAATGTTGCATGGGAGGAGAGGCAGAGTTTTTGAGTAGAGGGGAAAATGACTTAGCTAGACAGTAATAATCTGTAGTGTGGTTTTACATTCATTATTTTGAAGAACCGTGAATCAGTGATTGTGTTTATATTTACCTTACTTTTCTCAAAGAGTTAATTATAATGAGCAAAATAGATAAAAGATAGCATATATGCATGAAATTTGAGCTGAATTTATCAAGATCGAGATTGTCGCATTTAGAATAATACAAAAATTTTGGTTCTGTTTGGTATTTTTGGTAGAGTCAGTTTAAATGACTTCATAAGTTAAAACAGCATGGAAGCAAGACTTTCAAAAAAGTTATTTTGAAAATTCAACATTTTTTTTATGTCTTTGTAAACCCATCTTTTGAGTATCAGGTAAATAAATGCTTGCTGAATTGAATTTTGTAATTCTAAAATAAGAATCATGGTATTTTTTTTTCAATTTGAAATCAAAGATTTCAAAAATCTCGTATTTGCTTAAAAAAGTGGACCAATTTATTGTATTAAAGGAAATACCAAATGTATAAAAATGATGTATGGGGCGCCTGGGTGGCTCAGTCAGTTAAGCGGCTACCTTCAGCTCAGGTCCTGATTCCAGGGTCCTGGGATCAAGCCCCACATTGGGCTCCTTGCTCTGTGGGAAGCCTGCTTCCCCCTCTCCCTCTGCCTGCCTGCCGTCCCCCCTGCTTTGTACTCTCTCACTATCTCTTTGTGTCAAATAAATAAATAAAATCTTTAAAAATAAAGAAAATAAAAATGATGTGTAAAATACAACTAACAAAAGGGCTTAAGAGGAAATGTCAAATTTTCACCTTAAATGTTGGTACTGATATTATCAGTAACAGTTGAAGTCAGAGGAAATGATCTTCTTTGTTAGACTGATTTGCTTTGAATTTCTCTCTCTCTCTTAATTTTCAGGAATTGTCAGGTATATAAAGTAGTTGATCCAAGCTAAACAAACTTGGTAGGGAAGAAGATCTCAAGATCTCAAGATCTGTTGACTTTTATAGTCTCTTCCCCTTGTCCATCTGTATTCTAGCTACACTTCCTTCAGACCCTCAAATATGCACACTAAGTTCTTCCATGCCTCCATCCCATTAATGTTTTCCCTTTGCCTGTAACAGTCTGCCCACCCCTTGGCTAACTCCTGTTCATTAAGCTTTGTGACTTCCTGATGGAAACCTTCACTGACTTTCTTATTCTCCTCAAACCTATCTCTCCCTATTAGCACCTTGTTCTCTCATACTTCTCTTAGTGTGTGATTATGCATTTATTTGTTTGTCTGCCATTGAAGCCCAAACATTTATCACATATCACAGTGCCTGGTTCATAGTGAATTCTCAGTAAATAATTGTTGAATGATTGAATTTAAAAACTGAGTAGCTTCTCTTTAGATCTTAATCTAATTTTTATTTTGTTCCTCTTTCTTACTCTCTTTTTTGGCAGATTCAGATAGTAAATAGTTTTTATTATCACTGCATGGTAATAGTTACCTTTAAGGAAGCTATGCAGTTATCCCATATATATATATATATATATTTATAGTAATGACTCTAAGAAGTGAGGAGCATATTAAAGCAAGCTTACTTTTTGTGTTTCTTCAAGAGAAATGAAAATATATGGTTACATAAAAACCTGTGTACAGATTTTTATAGTGGCTTTATTTATAATCACCAAGAACTGAAAACAAACGAAATGCCCTTCAGCTGTCATATCAATAACCCAAATGTCCTTCAGTTGTCCCTCAGTAACTGTAGGAACCCTCCTGAAGAGGATCAGTTGCTCTAGAGAAAACTGGCTCTTGAAGCATGACTGCTACTGAGTTTTTCCTTCAGAGATGACCCCTATTTTTCTAGCTCACGCAATTAAGTATCTCGGGCAGTCACTTCTGCCAAGAAGCTTATCCTAACTTTTTCCTGATATAGAGCACTCTTGGGTCTTGTCCTTGACATCTTGCTTTTTTTCTATAGCAGTTCTGTAATTGTTTATTTACTTCACTGTCTCTTCCACTAAAATATAAGTCCCCTAATTTTGTCTTTGTAGCCCTAGCACCTAGCACCTAGCACCTAGTACCTGGGATACTGATTGCTAGACATGCAGGAAATGCTTAATGGTCTGAGGAATTCTTTTCACAATGACCCATTTCAGAGACTTCATCTTAAGGTTTGAATAGCAGTGAACATTTGGAAATCTCTCTCCCTATTCTATTTGTTGTATAGATACACAGGTGAGTAGTTACATTAAGATTTTTAATAGGTGGGCAGTCCTTCTATATACTAAGGTACAGGAAGGACATCTCATTAATTGCCAGCTTGATTTGGTACATCTCCAGTGACTATTCAGGAGCCGTCTTCTCTTAAAATTCAGTGTGTATGCTTCCTGGAGTCATATACTTAAGTTAAAGAAAATAACCATTTCAGATTGTGGGAAGATAAACTTTGGAAAATATTTTAAAATCCCAGATAGAAACCTAAATCTATGTCTGGAAGGATATGTTCATGGGTGTTATGGTTAAAGCTGTTAAAGCTGTAGCTGTAAGAAACTTTATTCATTATGTAAGTTCACTGCTATTAATTTAAAAGGCACATTTATGGAAATGTGTATGTTGTGCATATTCAACATAAATATTTTCCTTATGTATTTGTGTTCCTGTTATGCAGTAGGCATAGGCACTGTTCTAGGCACTAGGACACATCAGTGAACAAAGCAGACAAAAATCCCTTCACTTGTGGAGTTTTTATGGAGCTTACATTCTATTTCTGTATGTTTCCATATATTTGTGTCTAGATGTGACACTTGTGGATAATCAACATAATAAATGTTTTAAGGTTGCTTCATAGTTTAGCAGAGGACTAGGATAAAATTGGGGGGTATCAACCCTTGATTTTCTGTAGCCTCATTTCACAGATCTGCCTTTTGGTGGTTTTTTTTGTTGTTGTTGTTGTTGTTACTATTTTTTAATGGCTTATCCAGAACAGGAAGGACAAAGAAATTTTATTAAGCAGTTCAATTAAACTGATACTTGTTCCAACATGTGCAGAGCACTCTGCTATAAACACTGTAGGGGAAAAAAGAGAGCTAACACCATTTGTAACCCCAGGAAGTTTATAGTCTAATAGTGGCAAGGCAAGTACATACATAAGTAATATTATATAGAATAAGATGCCAGTTACATTAAACAAGATGTTACCCCAGTGAGTGGCTAAATGAATAAAAACTCACATCATCAAATGTTGGTGAGGATGTGGAGCAATTGGAACTCTCATTGTTGGTGGAGATGTACATTGGTACAATTACTTTGGGAAAATGTTTATCAAATTCTTATAAAAGTAAACATACACCTACCCAGAAATTCCACTCCTAATGTTTACCCAAGAGGGATAAAAACATATGTTCTAAAAAGACTTGTACATAATGTTCATAGCAGCTTTATTCCTAATAGTTGAAAACTGGAAACAGTCCAGGTAGTCATCAGTAAAGGAATGGTCAACTATGATGTAGCCATACAAGGGAATACTTACTTGGCAGTAAAAAGAACGAACTACTAATAGCCACAGCTACATGAATGAATCTCATAAACATTTTGCTTAAAGAAGCCTTTCACAAAATAAGGATCTACTCTAGGACTCCATTTACATGAAATTTAAGAAGGGCAATAGCTTGTTTATGGTGGGGAAAAAAGCCAGAATAATGGTTGCCTCGGGGGGTTGGAGAAGCAGTTTGACTAGAAAGGGACATGAAAGAAGTTTCTGTAGTGATGATGTGTTTTAAATCTTGATAGAGGTTTGGGTTTCACAGGTTTATGCATTGGTTAAAACACAGCAAGTGTACATTTAAGATCCCTGCATTTCATAGTATGTAAATTTTGTATCAGAAGAAAACTAAACAATTATTGAACTCTACTTAATGATACACATGCCTAACTATTTAGGAGGTAATTTAGTAATTATCTATACTAATTTCTACGGTTTACTTTTTGGTACATTTCAAAGTAGCTGGATTAATAGATGAATAAAGGTAAATAGTTACGTGCCAAAGCAGGTAGTAACATGTTAATAGTAGAATTTAGATGGTGAGTGCATAGGTATTCACTGTAAAATTCTTGGGGCGCCTGGGTGGCTCTGGGTGACTCAGTTGGTTAAGCGACTGCCTTCGGCTCAGGTCATGATCCTGGAGTCCCGGGATCAAGTCCCACATTGGGCTCCCTGCTCAGCAGGGAGTCTGCTTCTCCCTCTGACCCTCTTCCCTCTCATGCTCTCTGTCTGTCATTCTCTCTCTCTCTCAAATAAATAAATCTTTAAAAAAAAATTCTTTCAACTTTGCTCTGTGTTTGAACATTTTCATAATAAAATGTGGAGGAAAAGAGGGAGAGTGTTTTATGTGGAAGGTAGTATGAAGAAATATTTTTAGGTTTTATGTAGCTTTTAGGATCTAGAGGAATAGAAAGGATGTGGGGGTCTTCTAGGCAGAGGTGTAGGGAAAGCATGATAGAAGAAAGATGTAGCATTAGAAGAAATACCAGGATAAGAATTGGACTAGTAAGTAGTTCACTTTGGCTGAAGCATAGGGTAAAATATTGAAAAAACATGAACATAGAAAAGTGAGAAGTGTGAGAAGTCATTAGGAATTTTGTTTAGGAATGGTAAGACATTTCTTCCTCCAAACCAAAGGAAAGAAAGAGGGGTGTGAAGATGTAGGAACTTCTAATGTGAAAGGAGTACTATCTTTAGAAAATTGCCGTTGACCATTTCAGTTTCCTTGGTAGTATAAGTGCGTCATGGAGCAGTAGGATTTAATATCAATGGGATCTTAAGGAGACTGGAGAAGATTTAGAGTGGTAAATACAACCAACATGACAGGAATTCAGGCAAAAGACTGATCTGTTAGTGAAACATTACAATGAGGGGTTAGGGTGACGTTGTAGTGGACCATATCAACATGGCTTCATGATTTTTATAGCATTGCTCCAACAGTGTCTGCGTTAGAGCACAGAAAGCACAGGGATGGTATTGTTCAGCCCTGGAGATTGACGAGAGTTATAAGGAATTCCTGGGTGGTGAATGGATAGTTGAAATAGAGAATAGGCAAGTAAAGCCTGTGAAGGTGGACTGGAAAGAATTAGAATGGGTCAAGAATCAGGAATTCACAGTGAGGACCAAAAAAAAAAAAAGAGAGATTCAGTCAAAAGAGGGAGAAAGTGATGGAGGGTGGGGTAGTGTACTCTTCCTGGGAATTTCATCATTCTGAGATCTTAGAGGTGACATTTGGAAGTGGTGGCATCATTCTCCACCTCATCCTATCAGCCAGAAATTTAGAAGGCATTCTTAAAACTCTTCTTAATCTCTATCTCAACAAGAATGTTTCAGTTCTTGAGTTTTCATTGTGAAGATAATCTAAACTGTATGAACATGAGTAACTAGATAGATGTGTAGACAAACAACTATCTTGCAGTTGAATACTGCTTCATTTTAGTTGCATACATTTTATTTCTTTTGGATTTGGTGCCAAATACAACAGATTTAACAGTCGTAGACAAATGAGGAAAGATCTGGATGGATTTAATGAAAATGTCATGTTTGTAATGGGTGGAGGTCAATTTCCAACCAAATGACATCACAGCATTCTTTATAAACTAAAGAAAAAAGTGGTGAGAAAATACAAATTTGTTTTGGCTTATGTATGTACCACAGCATGTATAAAGGCCTAGGTTTATGTCTATAGCTGTTTAAATAGCATAATAAAAATAATTTCAATTTTAGGGAAGTCCGTGGGAATTTTTTTCCTTTTAGTGGGATTCCCTTATGTTACTCATTTTTGACAAATACTGTTGTGCATAGTAAATTTAGTCTCCTTAGCCTGGTGTATGAGGCTAGCTATAGTCTCCCCCTCTCATTTCTAGTTAGTGCTCCCTAATCACCTATCATCCCTTATACTCTGTGATCCTTTAACAGTACCAAATGTTCTCTATCCAGTAGGCTCCTTCCCCCTTTTAGGAAAATTGTTTTGGCCTTCCCCATTTCTTTACCCTTAAAAACATAGATTAGGTTTCTCCTAGAAGCCCTGACTCCTCTAGGCTATTCCTGTTTTTTGAGATCCTAGAAAATACGACACTTGCCGTATTAAATAAAGATCATCTGGGCACCTGGGTGGCTCAGTCATTTAGCATCTGCCTTCGGCTCAGGTCATGATCCCAGGGTCCTGGGATGGAGCCCTGCATCGGGCTCCCTGCTCAGTGGGTAGCCTGCTTCTCCCTCTCCCACTCCCCCTGCTTGTGTTCCCTCTCTTGCAGTCTCTCTCTCTGTCAAATAAATAAATAAAATCTTTAAAAACAACAACAAAAAAGATCATCTTATTTTCTGTTTGGATCCCTTAAAATCATCTATTTCATAACCATCTATATTAAATGATCTTCCTTTGTATGCCAAAGGATAAACATCTATATTAAATGATCTTCCTTTGTATGCCAAAGGATAAACATCATTGTACCTAATGATGTTCAGTAGTTTTGGAAAAGATCTGAATAGTGTAGCAGTGCTGGTGAGGGGTATTAAAGTCCACAAACTGGTTTTGGTCTTCTGAAAGATGTTTTCTGGGAGAGGAAGTTTATTATCGTGACAAAATAGAGCTTTGGGGTTTAACTACATGTCTTATTTATGTAATCTATTCTCTTATTAACATGAAATAGCTGTATCAGAAAATACTTCCGTATGTATCAGCCATGAGTGTTCCACTGAGGTTTGCATATTGCTAAGTTCTATAAAATGAACTACTTCTACTTTTCCTTTCTTTTTGTTCTTGAATTCTTGAAAATTAAATTGCAAAGTAAGTCATCGTACATTTTATTCTAAAGACATGAGCATGCAAAGTTGTAAATAAAAGATAAATAAGAGAAAAGTGAACTGTTATCTCAGGGTCTTTGATCATTTTCTTGGGGTCACCACTATTTTTTCCAGGAGCTCTGAAATGATCAGCACTAGTTGTGTCACCTGATTGTTCTTTTTAATCACATCCATGCAAAGAAAACATTGCCAGTAACATTTATCAGTTTTAGTTTTTTACAGCAGTTGTCAGTTTTGATGTCACTTGGTCAGCCCTTCTACATTTTATAGGTAGGTCATAGTTTCTTCAGTACATTTTTTTCATATTGGGAACTTTGTGACATAAAAAAACTGGAAAATAAGCATTACTCATAAAACTGAAACAGACGTTGCAGAATCTACACACTTAAGCATGAGTATTTTTATTTTACTAAGGAGAAGTCCTCACACAGTTTCTATGTGCTCTTATTTAGGCTCAATTTTTTTTTAGTGTTTGGCAAATTAAGAGCTACAAATTAAAATGAAGATAGGAAATTATTAGATAATTTTAAGAGGTGATAGATAAAAGCAAGATAGAAGGCAGATACCTATTAAAAGCAAAAATGATCCCCATAAAGCATTTTAAATATCATTATAGCTGCATAAACTATTGGCTACAAGGACGTTGTTGTGTAACATCAGATTTTAACAGTTGATATCATAATGGGTTGATAGAGAAAAATAAAATTACATTTTTTGTACTTATTTAAAATGATAAAGGAATGTGTAACAGACTATAGGAAGATATCCATCAGAAGTATTTTTTAAGGAAATTTCCATGATTTATATATACTCTTTTTTTTATGTTTTAACTGTGAATTTGATCATAATGTTTTACAGGAACACTTTTAGGATTATCTGCAAGAATATAAGTGAAACTAGAAAAATAAAGTAAGAACCCTCTCATGGTAGCTTAGTACCTGTTTCATGTATTTTAGGGTTATTAGATTTGACTGTTGCCTAGGCATTTCCATCCATGGGAATCCCAAAGCCTTATATGGTCAAGACTGAGCTTTTAGACTTTCAGTGAAATGCAAGGCACCACTCCAAAAAAGAAAGGGGGAAAAAAAAAAAAACAACTAGCTGGCTTTCACTTTGTCTTCAGTACTGTCTTTTGGCTGCTTTTATTACCACAGTAGCTAAATTACTAAGAACCTTATGTGCATTGGGAGTCTGTCTTACTAGTGGAAGGAATTCCTTTTGTGGCAGTAGTTTTATGGTAGAATGCTAATGTTATTTTAACAAAACATTGCATGCTATTGGTTATATAATTTTGGGGTTTATTTCTTTGTGTGTGTGTGTGTGTGTGTTTTAAGGAAACTTAAAAGCAGTTTTGGTTTATTTTATCTCACTACAGAGGAGGGGAGGGGATCATATATGCATGTGGTGCAACTGGGAAGTGTAGGTTTCATTAATGACAGGTATTAGGGAAGTGAAAATGAAGTTATTTGCTTGGAGTCTTCCTTGGAACTCCTGCTATCTGATTAGGGGACATGGGTAAAAAGGTGTGAACCTTCAAGGTCAGCAGTGATGGCCAATGAAAGGGCTGCTAAAATAGTACCTTATTTCTACACTGGTATGATCTTATTTAGTTCTAATCATCTTTTTTTGCTTTGAAGAAAGTGATGTTTCTGAATGATCATATCATGATCATTCAAACTTTAATACTTTATAGATACCAGAACTCTTAGTATCAGTTACACATTTTTCATGTATGAAAGGGGAAGGTATTGGGGCACCTGAGTGGCTCCATCGTTAAGCGTCTGCCTTCGGCTCAGGTCATGATCCTAGGGTCCTGGGATCCAGCCTCGCATCGGGCTCCCTGCTCAGTGGGGAACCTGCTTCTCCCTCTCACACTCCCCCGGCTTGTGTTCCCTCTCTCGCTGTCTTTCTCTCTGTCAAATAAATAAATGAAATCTTTGAAAAGGGAAGGTATTATTCCCCCTCACATAAGAAGATTTCAAAATGTTTTGCAACCGCTGTTCGTGTAGTATTAATTTCTCTGGTACAGTCAACTATAGGTAACAAAGAATCAGCAACCTATTTCTGAGTCCTACCAGTGAAGCTAAATCATACTTGTTGTAGGTTCCTCCGTTTCACATTTGATTACTGTCTGATGTATTCTAGATACTGTGTTATGAATACTTAATGGGATCCTTGGTTTTGAGAGCTCATAGTATAGTGGAGACTTGAGAGGAAAGTGAATATAGAGATAGTACATATGGGAAAGTAACTGTAACAGTATTTTCAGTATGTTAAGACAGGTTTATATGCTACAGAAAATGGGAGAGAGTGATTTAACTCTAGTTACATTAACATAAGCTGGGGAAAGCATAAAAAATAAGGCTTAAGATGGTTAAAAGGAGACTAAATTGAGGAGCAATCTATAGGATCCAGCAGTACCTCAGCCATTACTCTAGGGGTACCATTTATCTTCCAGAGAAGTTATAAAGTCCCAAATTGCCTTAGTTAAGTCTTATGATCAAAAAGAAATGAAATTTCATCATCAGGTTACTTTTTCTTGGCGCCTGGGCTCAACCCCCTCCTGTCAACCATCTTTTTTTGTGGTGGCACCTAAGAATATGTTTCTTTAGGATGGTTAGTATTGGGTTTTATCCAAAGACTCTTTAGTGTCATGTTTGCCTCAGTAAAGTTTTGTAGCCTCTGGTCTTTCTGTCAGAAATACCCATGTGTCAGAGTCTTTCAGATAACTGGAGAATCATCCCCAAAGATGAAAATCTCATTTGTAACGTATTGAGTCAGCCATGTTAATCATTGAATGTCTAATATAGATAAATAATAAAAAGATATTTCAGAAGTTTCTTGGTTCCATGTAGTTATTGGTGCATAAAATCTGCATACAAAGTTTTCGTCCTAAAGATGCAAAATAATATAAAATTATGAAAATACTAATTCACTATTGATTAATTATATCTGAGGGGCTCTTGGAATTTACAGAGCAGTGGTACACTCATTTATTATATTTCAGATGGATTGTATGGACAGTAGCCCCACACTGAATGCCACAGCTTGGACATAAAAATAGATTTTGGTGATAAAAATGGATTTTGTTGGGAAAAGGGACTTGTTGACAAGTCCTAGTAAAGAAAGGTTTAATCTAGTATTTCCTAAATTTTTAGAAGTTTTTAAGAACATTTTTGTCAGAAACCATTTATTAACTTTTTTAGTTTAGTAGTTTCATGGAAACAATTTGGGAAATACAACAGTAAATTTTTGTGATACAGTGCTTTCAGAAGGGCTCCATACCGACAGTTGTTTCAGGAGGCAAATTGAAAATTTAGGTATTCTTATTTCTGCCTTGTTATTTTCTCTTGACTAGATAGATATCTGCATTTGAAGGAATATAAAAACTTTATTTTTTGTAAATGTAAAAGTACCAGCATCTTTTTATAACATTTTAGGGGAAATTATTTAATGAATATATTATACAGTAGAAAATCATACATTTCCTTTTCCCTCAATGCAAAGTAATATATAAAAGCTGATTATTTTTCTTTCTGCTATTCATATGCCCTCTCAAAAGTAAATGTTGAAGGAATATTAGGGGTTTTCAAATTTATTTATTAAGATAGTTCTACTTAGTTAGAAGGTTATTCTTTTGTACCTTTTGACTCATCAAACTTGTACTCACTGGCACATTACCAGGAGATTGTTACTTACTTATTCTGAAGTTATAATTTCAGATTGTTCTGGCATATTCAAGAAATGGAGGTGGTCCAGTTTGATTAAAGCTTTGACTTTGTGGAAATGGAGAGATAGGTCTAGATAATTTAGATAACTCTTTAGGACCACTTGATAGCATTTAAAAGGAGTTGAAATATAGGAGAAATGACAAATTAGAGATTAAGTAGAGAAGGGAGCATGATGTTTGGATACACACAGGCTAAAGCAGTGAAAATTGATATAAATGCCTCTTACTTTCATCCCATATCTGGTAATGTAGCCACTGTTTATTGCTGCATAACAAATTACCTCAACTTAAAATAATAAACATTTATTATCTCATATTTTCTATGATTCAGGAATTTGAATGGGGCTTATCTAGGTGCTTCTGTCTCAAGATACCACATGAGATTGCCCTCAAGCTGTTGGCTGGGATTGCGGTCTTATCTGAAGGTTTAACTGGGCTGGGGGGTGGGTAAGTAGAGATCTACTTTAAAGCTAACTCACATGGTTATTGACAGGCTTTGCTTGCTTGCCACATGGGCTTCTTAGCAGGACTGCCTCTTGACATGGCATTTGTACGCTCCCAGGTTGTGAGTGATCCAAGAGAGGACGAGAGAGTACATACATGACATCCCATCACTTCTACCATGTTCAGTTTGTTGGAAGCAAGTCCAGCCTACATTCAAGAGGAGGAATTTACACAAGGTTGTGACTACCATGAGGCAGAGATCTTTGCTATCTTAGAGCCTACCTACCATAACAACAAACTAAAAGAAAATAATTTTTGTGGCATTTTATATCCCTCAATTTATATTAGTAAATATTTAACAATTGCTTCCTATTAGTACTGTGCTTAACTACTTTGCTTACTAGTAACTTTTTATTCTCTCTTACTTTTCAGTAAAGTACTTGAAAATCAATTACATCTTTGCTCATTTGTTTGTGTTTATCCCCCTCTGCTCTCCATTTGAATGTTTGGTGACCCTCTTATTTTGTGACTTGGAAATATTAACTCCTGCTTTGTTAACTCTGTCAGTGGTCCCAGAAATATAGAATAGCTTAGTAGTCTAAAATGGAAAATAATATTTGATTAAAATAACCAAATAGATTTTTTTCATTTTCTCTCCTAGGACTCAGAATTATATATTGTTAACGTCATCTTTGATGTTTTTTGCCAAAGCATATCCGAATATGGCAGAACAAGTATCAGGTTCTCAGCCTGTCAGATAATATTTTTGCTCTTTGCTTTCTGAAAGGGATGCAGGGATATAGTTTCAAGACCTAGCCTATTTCTTTCCCCCACTCCCATCTGTGACATGGGCATGACAAAAAAATCTGTTTCTCTTCCCAAACCTCTCCCCTTTTCTTCAATCTGAATTCATTTATCTACATAGTTTTTAAAATTTCAACATTTTTGAGGTTTCATAAAAGGTATATACTAAAAATCCATGGATACTAAAATACAGAGGAGAATTTGAGATTTAGAAAGGTTATGTCATTTTGAGATTTTTATCTATGCATTTGTTTATTTCTGATTAGACTGAGTTGCAGGCAGGATTTGGCTCTTTAATTTTGAGCCAGGCACTGTGCTGTATGCTAAAAAAAAAGAAAAAAGAAAAAATAGTAATAATTGCCCAATGGATGTTAATTATCCATAACTAACCATCATTTAGGGAACATTATTTTAGGATCTCTCTTTGCAGACCATTTGACATACTTTTATTAAAAAGGACATGTATTACATATAATTAAAAAGTGTTAAATTTAGTTTTGCTTTAATTTGCCAAAGAAAACAACTGAAGACCAAAGTAATGGTTGAATTTTAGATTAAATTTTCTTTACAACTAGAGGGAGTATCTCCTTAAATGTTCCTTTAAGATTAAGAAAATAGTCTATGAATACGGTGACATAAGATTTTTTTTTAAAGACCACATTCCAATTTTAGAAAGATTTGACTATTCTGTAAGAAAGATTAGCATATCAGTACTCATCCATTTTTGTCTTCTCTCCCCTCATTTCATTTTTTAGCTGTGTTAATATTTCTACTCTGTTAGAATTTATAATATTTAGATTCTTTTTGATTTACTTATGAGTCCTTTGATCATCCTGTCTTGATTTCTGGAATATATTTTGTTTATTTAATTGGTTGGATTTTGTTAAATATGGTTTATCATCTTACCTTTGATTTCATGTTTTATTTAGTGTGTTATTAAGGAGCACCAAAATGTGGGGCATTTAGCTTGTCAAGTTGTGTTTTCTCCCATACAGCCTTCTCTTTCTGGATTTTTGCCTACTAACACATTTTTTTCTTTCCTTTTATTTTGTCTCCCCTTTCTTAAATACTGCTGGTCCTCCAGTTTTGACATAGGCTTTTCTGATCCCATTGTATAAATGGCACTTGTGCATTGTTTATCTCTCTAGCTGGAGTTACCCTGGATATCAGAGGTTTTCAATCTAGTCTGGTTTTACAAATTAGATGGGGAATTTCTTTAAAGTGGAAATTCCGAATTTCTCCTCTTTCTCCCAAATTCAGGTTAAGTACTCTAGTTACGTGTATAGCGTTTATTATACCTCTTTCTGCTATTGTTTGTTTAGTTTTCTGTCTTGCCTGCTGGACTCTAAGCTCTATGAGTACAGAAATCTGGTCTATATACTTCACCAGTATATTTCTAGCAACTAGCATAGTGGCTGAACTGGACACTCAGTAAATACTTTGAGTTAATGAGGAATCTCCTGCTCTTTATCGGCCACATAATTTGCTGGACACTGAAGAAACTCGTCAAGAAAAATAACAAGTATGTGAAATTTTTTGTTTTGTTTTGGAAAGCCATAAGAATTTTATGTCCTCACTATAGAGACATTTTTAGAAAATAACTCAATGACTTTGACTTCTGTTAATTAACATTTTGGCACATATTCTTCCAGACCCTTAATTAGGTGTATCTATGGCAAGAATGGTATCATGTTATACATATTTTTGTAAGCTACTCTTTTAATTTAATAGAAATATTAAGTAGAAGCTTTTATTTCCTCTCCTGAAACTAAATTATTTTCTTCTTAGTATATACATTGATTAAACCCCTCCAGGTCAGTGTGTGACCACTTCTGATGAAAGACTACAAGGAAAACAGCAACCTTTAACTACTTTCCTATCTAGTGCTCAGACAATGAAACCTGGCCAAAGATTTATTTACTCCAAAAGGTTTTCTTTAACTCATCTCTACTCCCATACTTTTTCTTGATTTATGCTATATTTTTAAAATTGCTTATTATTTTTCTGTTTTGTCTGCTTATTTTCCTAATTATAGATTATAAGGATTCTGTTTTAGCTCATTAACAAAAATTTATTGGGTGGCTCTGTTAGGTATTGGGTATGTAAGGCATTTCCTATTCTTAAAGAACTGTCATCTAGTTAGGAGAAAAGACTGGAACACATAAAACAATAAGAAAGGCAGCAAGTCTCGCACAGTACTTAGCACAGTTTTATGTACACATACACACTAGGTAATAAATGCCTACTTATTAAGGAGAAGTTAACATTTTGTTTTGATTCATTTTATATGTATTTATTATATAGTTCCTGTGTGCCAGTCACTGTGCATAAAGGAAACAATATATTCTTTAGTGTTCTTCCTTGTATTCACCAGAATGCATTATATATAGTAGGCAGTCAATAAAAATTATTAACGAGAGAGTGATCCTGAAATTCAATTCTTTTTAGATTCCTAAGGATTTTAAACTCTAGAAGAAATGCTCTTCCCTTACTAAGTTCCCAAATAAAAGTGTTGGCCTCTAAAGGTGTACTTACTTACTACTTCATAGATCTTTATCAATAAAGGAAATAACAGTGTATAAGAGGATAAGGCTATATTTCAATATTTGAATATTTATAGTTTCCAGTTTTTAGTGTTGTCTTTCAGATACGTAGTACTTGTTGGATGAGGCATGAATGTTCAAGCAATACTTAGATTATTTTTCCTCTAGAAACGTTTTTTGGTCTCAAAAAAACATTTTTTCAGATGTTTTATATAGTCTTTTTGCCATGTCTAGTTCATTGAATCCACAAATATATATTGGATCTTCTCTTTGTCAGATATGTGTCTCCTTTATTCTCTCTAGGATACCATATGTACATAAGCCTGAACTTTTCTTAATCCAAATGAAGAATTTCCCATGTTCCAGCATTGCGTATAATGTGTTTTAAATGTATTGTCCCAATCATTTTTTCATTTGAATATATGATTTATTATGAAGACAAGTTTTTATTTTTACATCTAGATTTCCTACCTGCTTATATGATAAGAGTAGAAAGGCAAAAATATTTTAAAGTTAATGCAGTACTGGGGGAGCATGGGTGGCTCATTCAGTTGAGTGCCTTCGGCTCAGGTCATGATCCCAGGGTCCTGGGATTGAGCCCCACATTGGACTCCTTGCTCGACGGGAAGCCTGCTTCTCCCTCTCCCTCTGCCTACAGCTCACCCTGCTTATGTTCTCTCTCCCTCTCTGTTAAATAAATAAATAAAATCTTTAAAAAAAATAAAGTTAATGCAGTGCTGAACTTGTTACTTGATTTCATAACTAATATACTAGATGACTCCTAAGATTATACATGCTCATTATTTGCCCATCTTAATGCAAGACCAGGGTATTTATTTTTTTATTATTCAGTATGAGAGTACTGCTTAGAGTTCTTCATTCTTTTTCTTGTATAAACCTCCTTTGATAGTTCAAATCCAGTTTTCTTTAAAATAGACAAATACTTGCTTGGGTATCTTTAGTTCAGTTCCTCTTTAAGCATACTCACTGACATGTGTGTCAATCTGAGTGCTTAGAGCATGGACTACTTTCTAGTATATCTACAAATTTCTGTTACCAGAAGTTGAGCAGAACCAAGTTTTTTTCATTAGTAAGAGTCCTAAAGAATTGTTTCCAGGAAGTGAAAATTGATTTAGATAACTTCCGTATTCAAATTGATTTGTCTGTTAATTGTGTTACTAATGATTAGGCACAGATTGTAAACATTTCAACTAATTGGTTATGATTTCATTTAAACTTAAGTTCTCTAGTGACATTTATACAACTAAATCTTTTTTTCTTTCCTGAGTCATATATAATTTGTATGCATGAACTTATATAAAACTTTTATATATAAAAGTTTGAAGGAAGTTTGAAATCCTGAAGATTTCCTTAGTGCATCTTTTAAAATTTAATCCTCCTCCCACCCAATAATTGTGGGTGGGACTTTTACCAAAAATGGTACTAAAAGTCTCCAGCATATAACCTTGTTTTATAATTTATAGAGGGACGAGAAAATAAGTTTTAGTTAAGAATATAAAAAAAGAAAATTTTAAATGGAGGTGATTTAGCATGGTGATTATGTAGTAATACAAACATAAAAGCACTTAATATTTGGCAGATACTACTCTAAGTGCTTTCGATATTAATTCATATATTTCGCATAGTAAACTTTTGATAGTACCCACCTATTATTACCCTCATTTTCCAGAGGAAACTGTGGCACACAGGATGTTAAGTAATTTATCCAACAACACCTGGCCATTAAGTGGCAGAACTGGATTAATCTCAGACAGTGTGGCTCTAGCGTATGTGCTTTAAACAAAACCAGTTTCATGAAAAGGAATATTACAGTGTTAGAATTTATTTCAAATGCTACTAATTTTGTAATTGTGATTTTACTCAGTTGAATTATGTAGTTGCTTAACACATTTGTTTTTGTTTCTCTAGGAATGAAATTTAATGATTTTTCAAACTATACAGGCCCCACCCAAAAGTTGTCATTAGGCCATTGATTTTGTCTACATTCAGCCAATGTTGTGTAGTCACTTTATTCAATTGTTTGTTGTTAAATTGCAGCTTTTTTCATCAAAAGTGTGGGAAACAAAGCTTGTCCTTGAGCTAACTTGCTGAGAAAAATAACTAGGTCTCCTTTTCAATAAAAACAGATGTTTTATTTACCTGAACTCTTTGTTGAATTAATTTACAGCTCAAGTTGACAAAGCTGACTGCACCAGGAATTAAATGACAAATGTGTCTTCACACAGCCATTTATTATTGGCAGTTGCTCTGTATATGTATTCATGAAACACTTAAGATATACCTACCCCCAAAATCTTATCGAACATAGTTTGAGTCATTGTTTCTTTCCATATATGGCTTAATTAACTGACCATATTTAGTGACATATTTTTTTCAAAGTAATGTTTTTATTATGTTAATCACCATACCTTACATCATTAGTTTATAACACCCAGTGCTCCCTGCAGAACGTGCCCTCTTTAATACCCATCACCAGGCTAACCCATCCTCCCACCCCCTCCCCTCTAGAACCCTCAGTTTGTTTCTCAGAGTCCATAGTCTCTCATGGTTCGTCTCCTCCTCCGATTTCCCCCCCTTCATTTTTCCCTTCCTGTTATCTTCTTTTTTTTTTTTTTTAACATATAATGTATTATTTGTTTCAGAGGTACAGGTTAGCAAGTCACGTGTCTCTTAATGTGCTGCATGTTTTAGCTTTCTCTTAGCAACAATATTTTTATGGGCATGCCTTGCCAGTTTCTTGTGTATGCTTTATAAATGTTTAGGAGAACACTTTGAACAACTTAGACCACAAACTTGAGATTCATATGTAATAGATATTTTGTGACAACATTTTTAGCATTTAATTTATATTAAAACGTTTCAGAAACTACAGCTATAAACAAAGGAACAAGCAGGTTTAGCATTAACTGCTTTAGGTATTTTTATATTGATGTTTTTTAAATTATACTGATTTAAAAACAAATATTTTAAATCAGAATCAGCAACATTTCCTTTATTGGGAATTAGCTATAACTATAGGTTAATTTTTTCGAAGAGTCAGGGGGGATTGCCTTCCTAGACTTCAAAAATTAACCATTCATCTTGAAAATCTTTTCAGTGTCAAAGATTTACTCATAAGATGGCAAATAAACTCTATTCTAGATCCTGCATACTTTATCCTCACTATATGTGACTTTGCATCTTCATACACCAGGAAATGTTTGTCACTTGTTCATCTGTTAAGCTCTAGTGTAGAGCCTCCTCCAGGAAATATTCCCAGGCTCTCATCCACCATTCCTCCTAAGTTCTCCTTTTCTGAGCTCCCACAATAAGTAGTGCACAGCCCTATAACTATATCATATTCCTTTTATTTTTTTTTAAGATTTATTTATTTATTTGAGAGAGTGAGAATGGAGAGAGAGAGAGTACATGAGAGGGGGGAGGACCAGAGGGAGAAGCAGGCTCCCCGCTGAGCAGGGAGCCCGATGTGGGACTCGATCCCGGGACTCCGAGATCATGAACTGAGCCAAAGGCAGTTGCTTAACCAACTGAGCCACCCAGGCGCCCTCATATTCCTTTTAATATAGTCATCTGTTTGTGTATTTATCTTCTGTTCTGGGTGGTAAGCTTCTTGAGAACTTTCTCTGTGACTGAATAAAATACCACAAATGTCTTTGTTTTCCAAATAGAATATACAGATCATAATTTAATCTTAACACTTCTCTTAATATTTTCAGAATCACTCCTCTACATCCTCTCCCCAAGGGATTTCAAGCCCCACGTTAATGCAGATAATTCCCAAATTCATGTTTTCATTTCACATTTATTTTCAAAGCTCTAGATCTGCATATCCAATTGGCTACTGGATACACATGGTTAGATAGGTATACAGACACCTGTAAATTCAGCATATCCAAAGCTATGAAATCATCTTTCTTTCCCCAGCCTGCTTCTTGAACCTGTAGTGTTTATTTTCATGAATGGCTTCTTCCTGTCCCTCACCTTATGTATCCAGTCTTTAAGCCTTGCATATTTTCTCTTAAGTTTTTCAATATAGATCAGTCTGAATAACTGCTAAGGCTCAGTTCAGGCTCTTCTCTTTTCGTATTGCTTCCAGTAATCTTTCTGAAATAATGATCTGATCATGTCACCCCTCTGCTTAAAACCTCTGAAGAGCTCTTTTCAAAGATTATCTTCTTAAAATTATAAAATGTTTAGTCCTACTTTTCTCTACTGTTGAATTGAGCCAGTGTTACTGATGGATTGAAAACCACCAGGCGTATCAAATCCACTCATCTTTGCATTATATTCAGATCTTTTACCTGGAATATACTGAGACGTTTTAGCACATAGCTTTATCCTGTTTTATGACTTAACCAAAACTCTATATACCACTGGATGATTTACTTACTTTATTCCATGCATTTTGTTAATCACAGTGCATTTGCCCAGTGAAGTTATTTCCAGTCATATTGCTAGTTGAATAACTCTTATGTAATCTGTAAAACCTTGCTCAAATGTATACTTTTTTTTTTTTTTAAGTAAACTCTACCCACAGCATGGGGCTAGAACTCATGACCCCAAGGTCAAGAATCACGTGCTCTACCGACTGAGCCAGCCAGGCGCTCCTCAGATGTCTATTTCTTAATGAAACCTATATGGACCATCTTAGTCACAAGAAGTTATCTTTATGTCCCACTGATATTTTAGTAGTTTTCTGGCCACTGCTGTTATGCTCTTATAAGATCATTGTTATTTATCTATGGACAAGCCAGTGTGATCCTTCCCCTTCCCTATATTACTAGGGCCTTGGCTGATACAGTTTTTAGTATATATAATGTGAAGAGTAGCTGAAGGAAATTTGACATAATTAGCCTAAAAAAGTATTTGAGAATTCTTGGAGTGGGGGAGATTCTTAGAATCCTTCTCAGTTAAGAGAGGGATTTTATTTGATTTTGGAGTGTCAGGGACTGGGGGATAGAAATTAAAGGAAGATCTATTTTAGCATGTACAATTTAGAGAAAGATAAGTAAAGTGTCTTATACTGGAGGTAATACATAGAGTAGACTTTCAATAAATGGTAGCCTATTACTTTTTTTTTTTTAATTTGAGGTATAATTTACGGTAAAGCTGTATAAATACAGCTTTGGATTGTGCAATTAATGAATTTTTATATATGAATATGCCTAAGTAAAAATCAGAAAAATAGGAAACATTTCCAGTCTTCTAGAAAACTCCCTCATGCCCCTCCCTTCATTTCCCCACAAATTTAACTATGATTCTGAACTTCAGCGCCAGAGATTAGTTTTGCTTAGAAACCTATAGTATATATCCTTTCTGTCTGCCTTTTTTCACTCATCTATGACTGTGAAGATCATCTGTGTTGTTGAAGGTAGCAGTGGTTTGTTCTTTTTGTTTGCTGTTCTTTTCTCATTAAAGATCCCATTACATGAATAGAATCTCCTCACACACATACACTCCATTCTATTTATTTATTTACTACTACACTTTATTCTATTATACTTTATAGTATAATATTCTGTTATACTATTACACTTTCAAATGGTTTTCTGAAGGGGTTGTATGAATTTTACACTTTCACCAACAGTTTGGTTGTTTCTCCATGTTAAAATAGGTTTACTATTTCTCTTTTTAAGAATCAAGTCTTGGGGCACCAGGCTGGCTTAGTTGGTGGAGCGTGTGACTCTTGATCTCTGGGTTATGAGTTTGAGCCCCACATTGGGTGTAGAGATTACTTAAAAATAATGTCTTTAAAAAAAAATCAAGTCTTAAATTTTCTTATATAAAATGCCTATCATTGTAAACATTTTGGAAATAAAGGAAAATTTAAAGAAAAAAATAAAAATTTTTCTTGGTCTCACAACCAATGATAATGCCTATTAACCTTCAGTATATATTCTGGGGTTTTTTTGTGTACTTTTTAAAAAATTTTTTTTAAAGATTTTATTTGTTGGACAGAGAGAGAGACAGCAAGAGAGGGAACACAAGCAGGAGGAGTGGGAGAGGGAGAAGCAGGCTTCCCGCTGAGTAGGGAGCCTGGGGATCATGACCTGAGCTGAAGGCAGACATTAACGACTGAGCCACCCAGGCGTCCCTTGTGTACATATTTTTTTAGGAGCCACCCAGGTGCCCCTTATATACATATTTTTTTAGTAAAATTGAAATCATATTAGGTAAACAGTTCTTACATCCTTTTTTACAAATTTATTGTGAGCATTTCCCATATCCCTTTAAAAAGAATCATTTCTTGTTTGCTTGACATTATCTTTCATTTTTTTAAAAATGATAATCAGATTCATATTAGATGGATTTATCAAATAGAGTTTTATATTTTTACATCAGTGATAAAAGTCAATACTGTTAATGGAGCCTGTACGAATTAAAGCAGATTGAGTGAAAGGGTAATAGAATTAAATCAATCTTTTAAAAAAAAAAAAGTATTAAATCAGTATCTTTTCTCAAGGAAAATTAATGATTAAGCCTATAAATAGATCTAATATTAATCGATGCCACTGTGAGTCATTAGCAATCTTAAATAACATTTTATAGACTACTTTCTAATGTAATAGTATTTTGACATTTCTTCTTTGTTTGTTATTAGATAACTTAATGGTTCTCAAATCTCTCCAGCCCTTTCTTTAACCACTGCTTCTTGAAAATGGTTCTTTTCCCAAGCAATATATACTTAAAGTCCATATGAATGATACTTATATATTCATTTACCATCTGCCATGTGTAAGATACTGTTCTGACACTATGGGACCTTGCCATCCAGATTGCTTATAACTTGTTCCAAGGAGAAGAATCACAGATACATAAGAATCTTAAACATGTTAGGGAATTTTAGAGATATATAACCCACCAGCTTCTTTCCTCCACTTGAAAAATAAGGACATTAAGCCTCAAAAGATTAAATTACTTGTCCATCACTACAAAATTTGTGGCAGAACCAAAACTAGAGCCTAGAATTAAAAGCTATGATTCCCTGTCAGTATTTTTCCCCTTTGTACTTTGTCCTTAGTGGTTTTTATGACACTAATTTTTTTCCCTAAGAAAATGCTACCAAAAGTGTTTTCTTTTGCTTCTGTGATAGGTAAAGAAAAATTGGTTTCATTCATACAACACTTTGTAAGTGCCTAGAACTTAATGATATCCTGTTGTAGAGACTACAAATAGGTGAGAAATATGTTGATAAACTAGGACTATGTGTGGAAAGCAGTGTTAAGTGTGGAAAAGGGCTTATTCTTTTGGAATCTAAACATCTGTTAGAGTGCCAGCTATCATCTCCCACCTGTCAGCTTATTCAAGCTACTTAATCTCTTTGAATCTTAGCTTTCTCATTTGTTCATCCGTTTATTAAGCCCCTACCACATGCCAAGAACTGTGTAAGATGCTGCAGATACAGCAAAATTCCTGTTCTCATGAGGGTTTATGTGAGGACAGTGTATATAAATCAGTAAAATAGATAAAGTACCAGTCATACTACCTGCATAAAGTAAACAAAAGTCCCTTCTTAGTTACTGTAGGCTGCAGTTCTCAGACATTTTGTCTCAAGACTGCTTTATACTCTAAAAAATTATTGAAAGACCCCAAAGAACTTTTGTTTCTGTGGTGTGTATATATTAGTATTTGATAATAATAGAGGTTAAAACAAGATTTAAGTATTTCAATTCATTTTAAAGCAGCAATACTGTACCCATGTTACATAAATAGCATTTTAAAATTAAAATAATTCATTCATTTGCTCTTAAGACTTGAATTCATCATTGACAACAAATACCGTTTTTTCTTTTGAAATGACAAACTGTTCATTTTTAAGAAAATATATGCCAAAAACCCAAGTTAGACTAAGTATAGTTTCTCATTTAAGTAAAAGTTGTATTCCATGGGAAAAGTGGTTAGTTCAGCTTGCATCTTAGTTGCACAAGTGCTTTTCCTTAGAGCAGTCATTATACTTGGAAGAAGTGTTTTATCCATACTTCCTATCTTGTTCCACAGAATATTAAAAAGATGTGTATTCAAGGGTCAAAATTTAATAAGACTTAGAGGTTTTACTACTTTGTCAAGGACATTCATAAATAAAAATAGCTTTTAAAAAAAAACTATGACTGCATAGTGGAAAATATAGTGACTTAGAATTTTTTTGACCATTGTCTTGATTTGTACTTAGGCACAAGCAAGTTTTGCCACTGGTGCTTTCTGCACCCTCAAGTGCACCTGTCAACACAGTGAAAAGGGGAAATACCATCTTAGTATTATTTTGAGAATAGTTTTGACCTTGTGAATTCCTTGAAAGGATCTCTCCCCCCTCAACAGACCACATTTTGGGAACCACTGCTATAGAGGATATTATTGGTACTTATATAATGTCTTGATTGTTATTATAATATGTACTTATTTTTATCACAGTTTGGCATAGTCTAGTCACATACAGTACTGTTGTATGTGCATCTAAGCAAGGACTCTTAACAATTTAGTTGGTACCATTAGCCTGTTTGACGACAGTACAATCGAGATAGCAGCAGACTAAAAGAGAATATTTATGTTATAAAAGCTGTTAAGTTTATTAGGAGCGTTGATTCAGATTTTTTCTAATTGTGCTTTCTGTTTTGTTTTTAGGCTTGCATTGACGACAATGTTGATATGGTGAAGTTTCTGGTTGAAAATGGAGCAAATATTAATCAACCTGATAATGAAGGCTGGATACCACTACATGCAGCTGCTTCCTGTGGATATCTCGACATTGCAGAGTAAGGCAGTTCTGTGTTTACTTTTGTCCAAATACCCAAACACTATTTTAGATACCTGAGATTTTATAGAAATTGTTGTTACAGATAAATTAGTGACCTCTTATATTACCTTAATTCATGAAAAGTATTCTTCCCAGGAAAAAGAATAAGCAGTTCTTGGGAATCCATATATCAAGTCTCTCTTTGGGAAGGTCATCTTCTATCTCCCCACCCTCTTTGGCTTTTGGTACTTTGTATTAATATGAGTAATTTTACACTTCTCCATTCCTATCTCCTTTTCTTTGAGTACATGTAGAGCATTGTCAAATGATTCAATGTTAATACTTAGCAGTCTAGTCTATCCTTATGTAATTGTGAGTTGTTAGGGGAAATTAACAATAACTCAGATTACTTTGCTATAGGGCGAAAATACGATACCTAGTTCTGTAATTAGTCAAAACATTTATACTTAGTTATTAAGATTGTTTTCTTTTTTTTTTTTTTAAGATTTTATTTATTTATTTGACACACAGAGAGAGGGAGAGAGCACAAGCAGGGGGAGCGGCAGGCAGAGGGAGAAGCAGGCTTCCTGCATGAGCAGGGAGCCCAATATGGGGCTCGATCCCAGGACCCTGGGATCATGGCCTGAGCTGAAGGCAGCGGTTTAACCAACTGAGCCACCCAGGCGCCCCTAAGATTGTTTTCTAAAAATATGTTTTTTAGAAAATTCGATGACCTTTAATGGTAGTTCCCAGGAAAATCTGATTCTTCAAACATTTAACAAGGAAATATAGTTTCCTGACAAAATAATTTTTTCACTAAATTATTTCACTTTTTTGTTACTATGTATCCAATACCATAAACAGGTTTTACTATCTGCTCACATCAGAGCTTATCAATGGTAAATATTGAAAATGGGAGTTCTATTCTGTGAATCTCTCTTAGTAAGCCTTAAATATTGTTATTTCTTTGTGTATTTCATTTCTCCCCCCATGTGTATTGGAACTGTGATACATCATATTTTTTTAAAGATTTTATTTGAGAGAAGAGATTGAAATTATGTGCATGAGCAGGAGTTGGGCAGAGGGAGAGGGAGAAACAGACTCCCCGCTGAGCAGGGAGTTCAGCTTGAGGCTCGATCCCAGGACTCTGAGATCATGACCTGAGCCAAAGGCAGATACTTAACCTACTGAGGCGCCTAGATGCCCCAATACATCATTTTAAAGGGGAGGCAGTGTTTGGTAAAATGAAGAGTACTCTGGTCTAGGAATAGAATGTCTGAGTCACTTGAGTTTTATTACTACCTGTAACACTAATTACATTTCATCTTTTCCTTTTTAGGCCTTGATTTCTTTTTCTTTTCTCTTCTTTTTAAGATTTATTTATTTATTTGAGAGAGAGCACTCATGAGTGTGAGAGCAGGGGGAGGGGCAGCAGGAGAGGGAGAGAGAATCCTCAAGCACACTCCCCACTGAGCACAGAGCCCAACACAGGGCTCGATGCCAGGACCCTAAATCATGACCTGGGCCAAAATCAAGTGTTGGACACTTAACCAAGTGAGCCACCCAAGCACCCCGGGCCTTGATTTCTTTATGTATAATATGAGGTAGTCTTTTGTCATTGCAAAACAGTAGTGGTTGTTCATAATTACAATCATGGTTCTCAACTTCCTTACTCCTTTCTGTTCTTTTCATGCTCAACAGAGGCCTTGAATCTCTTTTTCATAGAAAAAATAGCTAATGTGCATTTATCTTTACCTGCCCTTAAATATTTTGTACTCAGGTTTTGGAGTCAAACGATGTTAATTTTGAATGCTTCCTCAGCCACTCTCAAGGGGTATGACCTTAGGCAAGTTGCTTAACTTGTATATGCTTCTGTTTTCTCCTCTGTAGAAGGGCAGTAGTATTTCTTAGGTTTGTTATGAGGGTTAACTGAGTGATCCATCAAAGTACCTGGCACATAGTAAATACTCAATATATATTAACTTTCAACCATTATCTTGTTTATCTTCTATTGGGAAATGAAAACTCAACCTTTTTCTTCAAATGTTTAATCCTTGTGTTTCCTTTTTTTAATTTATGCTTCTGAGTTTGAAAAGACAGTAATAATTATACTGAATAATTTCTTCCACTTGATTGATAACCCATTGTGTATGTTGGGATGATTTTATTTTTTTTAATAGCTTTTTTTTTTTTTAAGATTTTATTTATTTATTTATTTGAGAGAGAGAGAGAGAGAATGGGAGATAGAGAGCACGAGAGGGAAGAGGGTCAGAGGGAGAAGCAGACTCCTTGCCGAGCAGGGAGCCCGATGCGGGACTCAATCCCGGGACTCCAGGATCATGACCTGAGCCGAAGGCAGTCGCTTAACCAACTGAGCCACCCAGGCGCCCCTGTTGGGATGATTTTAGCTGCAAGTACCAGTATCAAATTTAAAATGACCTAAATGACCTAAAAAGTAAGGGTCCTTGTTTTACAGTATATAATCTAGTTTAGAGGAAGAGCATTCAAGTTTATTAAACTGCTTCAAGGGCCTGGGATCTCTCAGTTTTTTTCTTCTGCCTTTCCCAAATATGAACTTTATTCTTAGCCTTGTCCCCTCCTGGTCACAGGATGATTGCTGCAACTCCTCAGTTGTGTTTTTACATATGCACATCCGAGAGCAAAATAAAAAGTGAAGTGGGGAATGGAAAGTATCTTCTCCATATCCTGTGCATGTCAGAGAGGGGAACTTTTCCCAGAGAGTCTTCTGAGTGCATCACATTTCCCCTTCAGGGATTTCGTTGGCCTGGGCTTGGTCACTTGCCCATGTCTACCTTGGGAAAAGCAAGTACTTAGCATATTCATTGTTTTACATGTCAGTAAATAAGTATGAGGAAGGGTAAGCAGTCTGATGCAGGTGTTAATATTTTCAGTAGAATAACTACAATTTTTCATTTTTTTTTTTTTAGAAGGTAGGCTATGGAACAAAGTACTTCGTAGGACTTACACAAACAAAAGTGACCTGGTTTGGCCAAGGTTGAGTAGAGTTTTGCTGATCTAACTACCTTTCTTTAGGCAGTTTGAATTCTGTCTGTGGTATAACCTAAGTATTTAAATTCATAGTGTCTTTGAACAAAATTAAAATTGGAAGAATGATGACTTTTTCTTTTTTGCTCTTTCTGCTTTAAGTAATGGGAATGTTTACAAAAGACAATTTAACGCTGATATATATTGACTGGGTTATTTGTTAAGGTGATGATAGTCCAAAACCATTCCAAATACATGATTATTTTTATCAGCATCAGCTCTTTCACCAGCTAATCTCATTAATGAGAGAAGTTAATGAAACCCTAGTTTTCTTTGGTCTAGAAAAGTATAGCATGGTGGCTTAAGAGATAGGGTGAAGATATCCCCCAAGACAGAGTGTTCATAGGGTAAAAGAAGGCCCTGTTAATAATGATGTAGAAATAATATTTGTAAACCAGGAACAACCTAGGAAAATTGGGTCACTCTGCTAAGTGAGATATTTGGAGTTAAATTGTTATAAATCCTGGTTCTGCCATTCACTGATTTTTTGCCCTTGGCCAAGCTACTTTGCCTCAATGATTAATATTATTTATACAATAGGAAGGATCTGGCTTCTACCTACCTCTTATTTCTCTTACCGCTTTCCGTATTTTTCATTCTCTCAATACTGGACTACTTTTAATTCTCCAAACTTTTACTGCTGGTTCATATTAATGAGTTTTTGCTTATATTGGTTCATTTGCCTTATTTCTTTACTTGACCAGCTCCTGCCAAAATCTCAAATGCAATTACATAAGGGTCACTTCTTCCAGAAATATTTCTGATATTCCTGGCTAATTCTTCTTCATCATCATCATCTCCACGACATATCAGATGTTTACATGCTTTGATAGGAACTCCATTATGCACAGAATAGTTTTCATTCATCCCTATTGAAATGAGAGATGAAACAGACAGTGAAGCACATAGTTTACTCTGAAGTTTTGAGGATGATTTGGATACAATGACTTCTAAATTTTTCATCCTTAAGGGCACCTGGCTGGCCCAGTCAGTGGAACAAGCAACTTTTGACCTCAGGGATGTGAGTTTGAGCTCCAAGGAGATTATCTTAAAAAATAAAATCTTACCAAAGAAATAAATTTCTCCTCTGTTGGACATAGAACAGAGAACGTGAGATTACAGTTTAGTTTCTAGACATTAACAATTTCACATCTGGTTTGTAGCCTAGCAGAAGCCAAGTGAATAGATGGATGATGGCTCTTCATATTCTGGCTCAATTATCTCACCTTTTCACCAAAATAATTATTCTCAACCTCCCTGCTTTGAATAAGGTAGAAGTCTTAGGAAAAACTAAAAATAGAGATTGTTTAATAATTCCCCTTCTCCAGAGTGGATTAGAGGAACAGTAAAGGAGGTTTATGGGGAGTATGATGTTAACTCAGCATGTGCATTGTTTTAGTAAATACTGATGGGTCAGGTATAAAATGTATGCACTAACATCATTCTCTTCCTTCAGTGTGCGGAATTGTGTCTGTACATAATTCATATGTTGAAGGTCTAACCCCCCAGAACCTTGGATCATGATTGTATAGATGCAGCCCTTAAAGAGATAATTAAGTTAAAATCAGGCCCTTAGGGTAGGCCCTAATTCAGTCTTACTGGTTTCCTTATAAGAAAAGGAAATTGGACATGTATCATATGATCTCACTGATATGAGGACTTCTTAATCTCAGGAAATAAACTGAAGGTTGCTGGAGTGGTGGGGGGTGGAGGGATGGGGCGGCTGGGTGATAGACACTGGGGAGGGTATGTGCTATGGTGAGCACTATGAATTATGTAACACTGTTGAATCACAGACCTATACCTCTGAAACAAATAATACATTTTATGTTAAAAAAAGAAGATAGTAGGAAGGGTAAAATGAAGGGGGGGAAATCGGAGGGGGAGATGAACCATGAGAGACGATGGACTCTGAAAAACAAACAGGGTTCTAGAGGGGAGGGGGTGGGGGTTGGGTTAACCTGGCGATGGGTATTAAAGAAGGCACGTATTGAATGGAGTACTGGGTGTTATATGCAAACAATGAATCATGGAACACTACATCAAAAACCAATGATGTATGGTGATTAACATAACATAATAAAATTTTTTTAAAAATAAAAATTAAAAAAAAAAGGAAATTTGGATGCAAAAAGAGACACCTAGTTCGTGCAAAGAAAAGACCCCCAGAAGCTATGCTGTGAAAAAGGTAGCCATCTGTGACCAAAAAGAGAACTCTCGGAAGAAACCCTTTAAACCTGCCAACACCTTGATCTTAGACTTCAAGCCTCTAAAACTATGAGAGACTAAACTTCTGTTGCTTAAGTCACTTAGTCTGTGGTATTTTTTTTTTTAAAGATTTTATTTATTTATTTGAGACAGAGAGAATGTGAGAGAGAGAGCACATGAGAGGGGAGAGGGTCAGAGGAAGAAGCAGACTCCCTGCTGAGCGGGGAGCCCGATGCGGGACTCGATCCGGGGACTCCAGGATCATGACCTGAGCCGAAGGCACTCGCTTAACCAACTGAGCCACCCAGGCGCCCTGTGGTATTTTTTTTTTAATGCTATCTTGTTATGGTAGCACTAGTACACTAATATAGGCAGTATAAAATTCTTACTGTCGTATCAAGGTATTCTTCCCTAAAAATTACAGTGTCATCATTGGGTTGTGGTTTAAAAGTAAAATTGAATAGTATGGCTTTGGACATATTAGAAAAGGCAAACAGTTACAGAGCCCAAAAAACTGTGTATTTAATTTAGTGCTCCAATATATAAGTTCATTTAAACTTAGCTCTCTAACCATAAAGTATAAATTATATATTGAAATTATTATGTACAGGGGTGCCTGGGTGGCTCAGTTGGTGAAGCATCCAAATCTTTATTTCGTCCCAGGTCATGATCTCAGGGTCATGAGGTTGACCCCATGTCAGGCTCCTCGCTCAGCGTGGAGTCCTCTTGAGATTTTTCTCTCCCTCTCTGACTGCCCCTCCCCCTGCTTGTGTGCTCTCTCTCTAAAATAAAAAAATAAAATCTTCTTAAAAAACTAAATTGTTATACACAAAGCATTGAAAACCAAGTCCTCTGACTGAAAAAATAATTAAATGAAAACATAGGAGCTATACAGTGGCAGCATTTTAATTTTGTCATTCTTTTTCATTTATTAACTGGAATATTTTTGTAAAAGAAACTTCCTCATATTTCTTTAGTCACCCCTAATACAAGTGTTATAGAAAAGAGAGGATATAGTCTTTTTTCTTTTCCTCTGTATACTGATTTTTAAAATAATGAGTTGGTTTACTAGTTACCTTCAAAGAGGACTAATAGATTTTTTGAGGGATAAGCAACTTCAGGAGCTCTTGCATTTAAATATACTTAATATGCTTAATACATTGCTGTTACTGTCATTATTGATTAGTAAATTATACGTCTTTGGTTATCAAGAGTCTCTTCATGTTGGCTTCTAAGACCTTGGGATATGAAGAAATGAAGTGATCTTTAAACCTTCCTTGCTATCTAGTATTACAAGATGTTCCAGACTTTTTTTTTTTTTCCCCCTGCCCTGGGTCTGGAATTGCCATTTCTTCAATGAGCCCTGTTCCTTGTAATGGGTGTTAGAAGTGCTCATTGCTACTGAGTTGGTCATTGTTTCAAATTCATAATTGGCACCAAGGTGTTTTCCTTTACCCTTATCTCATATCAATATTTCCTTTCTCCCTTTATTTCATTGCCAGGAATTGTAGTGTTAAAGTAACACATGATTGCTAATTTGCTTCATTATATATTACACATACATTAGGCTACTTATAACAACAATACCACTAACAATAACAATATGATTACTGAAAGCAGTTTGAAGTTTTGTGTGGGGGCATATCTTTTGGTCTTTAAGGTATCCCACTTCAGATATACCATCAAATTACTGTGTATTGAAAGCACTTGAAATAGTTTTTTTCTGTGTGGTTATGCCACCAACTAGATCTACTGTTAGGTTCATTGTTTAATTTTATTTATTTTTTAGAGTTTGCTTTTTTAAATTTAATTTTGTTTTATAATTTACATGAAATACTGAGTTCTAATGGCAGTCCCTTCTGTCCTGTTTCCTTTTACACTATTTTGCAAATTTTATATTTTATCGCAGTTTGTTTTTTAATACAAGTATCATTGAAAATATTTTCCCTTGTAGGTAAATGGTAGAATACCATACCATATACATATTTCTTCACTTGCTTTTTTCACTCAACAGTCTGTTCTGGAGCTCATTATATAGTGGGATATATAGAGCTATTTCTCATTGTTCTATTTACGTTTTAGTACTCCATTGAATAGTATGTCATTGTAGTTTATTCAGTCTGTCCTTGGTTGACCAAAGAATGCTGTCTATTTGGATGACTCTAGTTTTAGCCTTGGAATTGTCTTTTCATTTTTGCAAATGATAGGAATTTTTATGTTTATGTGAAAAAAATTTGTATTTGAATAATAAAACTTAAACAATTTGTTTCATTAATGTTTTGGTTATTGATGTGATTATTATTCTGATATCTTTTTATATTTTAATTTCATCACCACTTTTCCTTTTTAGGTTTCTACCACAGATGTTTAGGAGTGCCTTTTTTTTTTTTTTAAGATTTTATTCATTTATTTGAGAGAGAAAGAGAAACTGCATGTGTGAGCAAGGGAAGGGGCACAGTGTGGGAGGGAAAAGAAGGAAAGAATCCCAAGAAGACTCAATGCTGATCAGGGCCCATGGGCTTGATCCCATGACCCTGAGGTTATGACTGAGCCAAAATCAAGAGTTGGAAGATCAACCCACTGAGCCACCGAGGCACTCCTAGGAGTGAGTGCTTTTATCTTGAGTAGCTTTGGTGCTTGCCACAAAATTTTTCAATAGTAGAGAAAATTAGCCCTGTATAAAGCCAGCATTATGTAGTATACATAGGATGGAATAGTGATTAATGTGTATGTTTAATGCAGTTTTCTTTGTGTTTGGAGTAGTTTCAAAGCCACTACTATGGAAAACTTTATATCAGGGGACCCTGGGTGGCTCGGTCAGTTAAATATCTGCCTTCGGCTCAGGGTCCTGGGATCGAGCCCCACAATAGGATTCCCTGCTCAGCAGGGAGTCTGCTTCTCCCTCTCCCTCTGCCCCTACCCCCCCCACCCCCAGCTTGTGGTCTCTCTCACTCACTCTCTCAAATAAATAAAATCTTAAAAAAAAAAAAAAATGCTAGTAGGATTACATTGACATTTTCATGGTCTTATTTACAACATGGAAAAAGTTTCATGAGCTTTGTCACTTGATCATTAAAGAATCAGCTATTTAAGGATATGATAACTTTTAAATATTTGTGGTGGCTTATTTATGGCTTGGCTTTTCTTCTTCATTATAGCTTTATTCCATAAACATCCAATATAATCCCCAACAGTTCTCTTGGCTTACCCTTCAAAATATATCCAGTATCTGACTATTTTCATCACCTCTTTAATTTCTTCCTGATCCTGGACACTGTTGTTTTTCACTGGAATTATTATAGTTGCAACAATTCTAATTATATTCATCCTCTTCCCACCTCCCCCCATCTGTTTTCCACACAGCAGCCAGGATGATCCATTTAAAATATTACAAGTAGGATAACATCACATTTTTATTCAAATCCTTCCAGTGGATTCATAATGCATTTCAGAGTAGAAGCCAGAATTGCTATTAACTTTAGGCAGATTGGCAGCTTCTCTAAACCTCTGTTTCCTCATCTCCCTATTCTATAAGATTATTTTGAAGATTAGATAATGTATATAAGACACTTGGCACAATACACAGCATATTTAGTATTCAGTAAATGTTAACTAAGTTGATATTATTCAAAAAACTGTATTTGGTCATTACTTTTAGTGAAAAATAGCTAAGCTCTTAGTTCTCCTGATTATAAAGAAAATTATGTCATTTCGTGTGATGAGAGGAGCAGAGGATAGTAAAGTAGTCATATGTCGTACTTACTTTGATATGTGGATGTTTGAGCTTCAAGAAAAGTTGGCAAATCCATGAATTTTGGTTTTATTTACATATTTCTTATCAAGAATGATACTTTATTTGTCTAAAGCAGACTGTATTTTGATTAGGAGTCTCAGAAAGCGAAACTAAGTCTAGGATCCTATGAAAATATTAAAATTTTATATAAGAGATACTTATATCTTACTATAATAATAATAAGGTGTGTTTGCTTAAAACTATAAAGATCATTTTCTCATATACATTCTTACTGCTTTTTTAAAGAACGCTATGGGACTGTTTGCTCTTACTTCCATTTTACAATCAGAACTGAACCTCATTCTCAGGACTTAAATTCTGGTGTTCTTTTTGTTATATCACAACTATCTCCTACAGTAGCGTTAAGCATTGTGAGATATAATAATGGCTACAACTCCGTTCCTAATCTCAAACTTACAGATACATGTGAAGTTAGTTAACTAATACTACATAGAATAAATGGACCAAGAAATGTACAAGGAACACTGAAGTGATTGATTTTGATTAGGCCAGAGAACAATCCTAGAGGAGATGACATTAACTCTTATCTTAAACAGTGAGCAGGGTTTATGGCTGTGAGAGTTGGGAGCTATCTGAACAAAGTCATGTTATGCATGAATGAGAAATAATATGTGGTAAAGCTCTTTTAACTGGCCTCCACTGTATTGAATAACATTTGCTTTGTTAAAATATAATGACCGATTCCCATAAAGTTGTTAAAACTGAACATTGCAGCAGCACATAGGCTACTTCTACTAAGCTTACTCACTTCTGTTTCACTGATTGATTTACAAGCCTACCAAAAATTATTGTGTGTGTTCTGAACTTGTTATTATTTAATTAGGTAGTCCAAAACTGATGAAATGTGTACAAAAAAGAAAATTACTATTGTAACAAAGCTAAATACTTCGAAAGACTTGATAAAGGCAAGGCCTTAAAAATATAATTGCTGATGGGATGCCTGGGTGGCTCAGTCAGGTGAGTGTCCGACTCTTGATTTAGTCAGGTCATGATCTCAGGGTTGTGAGATTGAGCCCTGCATGGGGCTCCACTCTCAGCAGGGAGTCTGCTTGATATTCTCTCTCTCTTCTCCCTTTCCCTCTCCCTCTGTCCCTTCCCCTGCTTGTACTCACTCTCTCTAAAATAAATAATCATATATATATATAATTGCTATTTAAGTAGATGTGGTTGTGATAAGTGAAAGGTTGAAAGTAAAAGACCTAGAGGGATTGTGTACTCTGCTCTCCTGTTGACTTCAAGTTTTTGCTTTATTTTAATGACACTTGGAAGTCTTAGGAAATGCATTATGAGTGTGGTTTATGCAAGAAAGGTAGCATAGGTTTAAGTCATTGGAGACATTCTCTAGCATCTTCTATGTTGAAATAATTATCTTATTTACATTTAATTATTTTCATATATATATTATGTTTTATGATTCCCTATTTTTATCAGCTTTTCTGGTTAACCAAGCAAATACTGGTTCTGATTCCATTGGATAAAAGTAGTTTTTTGGAGCCGTAGTTTTTGTTTTGTTTTGTTTTTTTAAGATTTTATTTATTTATTTGAGAGAGAGAGAGACACAGTGAGAGAGGGAACACAAGCAGGGGGAGTGGGAGAGGGAGAAGCAGGCTTCCCGCGGAGCAGAGAGCCCGATGTGGGGCTCAGTTCCTGGATCCTGGGACCATGACCTGAGCCCAAGGCAGACGCCTAATGCCTGAGCCACCCAGGTTCCCCAGGAGCCGTAGTTTTTAAGGAAGAAGAGCATTAGTGGTATATGGAGAGTAGCAGATCCAGTTAGGAAAATGAACTGAGTCTACAGCATAAAGGAATTTGTATGCCTTGCTAAGTTTGACCTTTATGGTGGTGATTCATTTTTAGGGACGTGATGATCCTCACTCTGTATTTTAGGAAGACTATTCTTCACAGATTAGTATTGTTGGACAAGAGAGCTAGGGCAATGGCAGTGAAATTGGAAGTGGGGCAGATCTGAGAGAAATTGGAAAATAGAATTGATAAGGCTTGGTTGTGATTCACTGGATCTAGGTAGTGAGGTAGGAAAAATCAAAGGTGGTGATAATGCCTGATAATAGCTAATGTTCATTGAGTGTTTAATATGTGTTAGTCACTGCTCTAAGTCCTTTATGTAATTTCAGTCATCCTAACAATCACATGAAAATATGTTGCTACCACCACCCCACAGGCCTATATGCACAGTTACAAACACCAAAAACTTGGAAAAATGACAAACTAATTGTAAATTTGGGTGTAGGCTCATTTGGCAGCAAACCATGACCTAAACTGATAGGAGGCTATTTATAGTCTTTGTTGATCCCATTTACTGTATCTTTATTTTTTGCAGAAATATTAATGTGTTTGGTTATAAAGTGCTGCCTCAGATTCAGTGGGGGTTTTATGTAATCTGCAATATTATCTTTCTGAAATATGAAAAATTTTGAAGTTTGGGTTTGGGTGAGTGATGGTAGACCTATATGATAATTCTTTTATAGATGAGGAAACTTGAGTCAGGGAGTAATCACACACAGTAAGTGGCAGAACTGGGATGTGAACCTAGTCAGTCTAACTTTTCAAGTCTGTACTTTAAACCAGTACACTATTCTGCCTCCTTGTCTAACCTTTGTAATTAGTAAAATGATGCCTTTAAACTTATTAAGAAACCTAAAGAGCAAGACCAGGGGAAGCAGAGAAGAGACCATAATGGAATGTGGTTTTAAATATGCCTACTTGAGGGTGCCTGGGTAGCTCAATCAGTTAAGTATCTACGTTTGGCTCAGGTAATGAAACCCCGGGGTCCTGGGATTGAACCCTGCATTGGGCTCCCTGCTTAGCAGGGAGCCTGCTTCCCCTTCTCCCTCTCCACCCCCCCTACTTGTGCTCTCTCTCGCTCTGTCTCAAATAAATAAATAAAATCTTTAAAAAAAAAAAAATAGGCCCTATTTGAGATGCTAATGGAAATGGTGCTGTAGGAAGCCAGGAATATATTGGGTGTGTTTATAAGGCATATATTGGATTTCATGAAGTTTATCATGCCCTTGTTGTAACACAGTGTCATTATTTTGTATATCAATTTTAAAAAGGTTAAGAAAATGAAACTGTGAGACTGTGTGTGTGTTTGTGTGTATGTTTAATCACCTAGATTTTTTTCACACAGTATTATTTTCTGTGCAATTTAGAGTGTCATTGATGCAACATTACTAAAGAATGTTCTCTTATTGCCTTTGGAATTTTATTTTAAGGCATTGGTATGCATTCTGCAAGTTTTGATTTTGATGCTTTCTTGATCTTACCGGAAAGTATTGACAAAAAGTTTCAGACGACATCCAGGAAGACATTTTAAGTTCAACAAATAAGGTACCAACAATGCACATAAGTTGACTGAAGTGAAAACGGTATGAATAGCTGTGACCGAGGTCACATGAGGACAGATAATCACAACCATGTTGTGTTTGCCACCTGGCCAGTAGCCATTGTAAGGCATCATGGATTGTAACATTCATTGATTGTAGAAGATTTCCGTGATTTTAAAATGTGAGGGAAATGTACATTTTAGAATTGTTGCATAATGAGTAGCATTTTTACCTCTGGGAATTGAAAGTTGCAGTAATAAAGTAAGACAGTAGTGCATATAATTGATTTTAATAAATATGCCTTTTCAGGAGTTAGTGCCTCATCAAAGAAGTATAGAGTCACTGTTCTGGGGAGTAATTGAGAGAAACAGGAAATGCTAAAGACAGAACCTTGAGGATTTCCTATATTTAAAAGGTGGCTTTACAAAGAGAATAAAGGAATTTAAATACTTTCCTACATTTTGAATTTGTCTGTTTGTTTTTGTTTTTGTTTTTTTTACAAATGATAATCCACGTTCCTAGACAACTGGAAAATAGACCCCAGGTTCACAAATAGATTCATTTCTCTCACAAGTATTAGCCTGGTCTTTGCTATTGGCATAATTAATTATATCTGTGACATAATTGTGGAACCATGATGTCAGAAATTAAGCAAAGTATTTGGCAAGGTATCAGGACTAACAGTTGGACTAACAACATGATTTATATATGAAGATAATACTTTTGCTTTTAGGGTCTTGACAAATTAAAAAAATTAAGGTTAAAATTGCTAATGTTCTACACATTGAAATTTGACAATTAAAAAAGAGAGAATTTCTGCTTCTGGGAAGATAGAGTAGACATGGTTTTCCCTATTCTTCCTGCTAAGAACTACTAAAACCCTGAATGTTATATATTAAACATAAGATTCTGAGAGGTAGAAAGAGGGCATGATGGCTAGGCATCATAGGACCCAAGGAGTGTGTTTCCTAGCTCTTCTTTTTTGCCTCATAATATCTTTGAACTGAAAACACTGATAATCCAAAAGCACAAATGGGCACACCAAAAAAAAAGTCCCAACAAAAGCCTGATCTTTTTAGCCAAGTACTGGGAGAGGGGCACCCTAGCAAGACAGAAAACTTAAAAAAAATAATAACCACTCTATTTAACCAGGCAAAGTCCACAGGAAAAAAACCTTAGTCTCACCAGCAAAGACTATGTAGGGAGTGTAGACCTCCACCCTTCTTCCCAGGCTATATTGAGGTGCACCAACAGTCCTGCACTGATGTCAGTTTAGACCAGAGCTAGCCAAGACTTTAATCCCCATCAGATGGTTAACTAGCTTTCCCCCCGACCTGTAGTAGATACTAACCAGCTCCTACTCCTCTTTCCTTGGGTATGTCAGAAGAGGCCTAGTGGAGAGTGAATACTTTCACCACCACCTACCAGTAAAGATACCTACCTTCCTCCCCTTATTGTCAGTGGAGGCCACATGGGAAGTAGTAATGAAGCACTCATACCCTTCCCATCCAGGGAGATACCAGTGAAGGCTTGGTGGTAAGCTAGAAGTAACAAGGAGCCACCACCCCATCTCTGGTGTCAGAGACTTCTACCCCCACCTTGTGGTAATGAAATGGCACCTCCACAGCTTCCTCTGCTACAGCAGAGCCAAACAAAGCCCGCTAACTTGGAAGGTTTAAGCAAGATCTAGAGTCCTTTAGCATAATACTCAGAGTGTCTAGATTTCAATTAAAAATGAATTGTCATACCAAGGAAATTCCCAAATTGAATGAAAAAAAAAAACAGTAGAGACCAACATGGAACTGACAGATACTACTCTTAAAATTATCTGACAGATTATAGAGCAGCTATCATAAACATGTTTCAACAAGCAATTATATGAGCATGCTTGAAACAAATGAAAAAATTAAGTCTCAGCAAACTTTGCAGACTTTGCAAAGACATAGAAGATATTAAGAAGAATCAAATGGGAATGACCTGAAAAATCTAATAACCAAAATAAAAATGGGCAGACTGGAGTAGAATGGAGGGGATAGAAGAAAGAATTAGTCAACTGAAAAATAGATCAATGGAAATTACCAAATCTCAGCAACAGAGAGGAAATAGACTAAAATAAAATGAATAGACCCTCAAAGACTTGTGGGACTATAACAAGTACCATTAGAGTCCCAGAAAAGGAGAAGGAAGACATGGCTGGAAAAGTATTTAATGAAATGATAGGTGGTTGGCAAAAGATACCAACCTACAGATTCAAAAAACCTAGCAAATTCCAAACAGGATAAAACAAAGCCCTCCACACCAAGACATCTCATATGCAAACCTCTGAAAACTAAAGACAAAAGTCTTGAAAGCAGTGATAAAGAAACTGTATTTTAAGGAGGGAAATTTGAATGACAACAGATTTCTCATTAGAAACCATAGAGACCAGAAGAAAGTGGCATAACGTTTATCAAGTGCTGAATGAAGAACTGCTGTTTTTAATAAAACTTTTCAGAGGTTCCACATCAGAGCTGTTGTTTGGATTCCTACAGCTGTTTTCAACTATTTTTCATCATGGTATAGAACTTCAAGAATGAAATAGCAAAGTGCATTCCCGCTGAAGATGCATAAGGTTGTTTATACTTATTTTAAGATTTTTGTTGCTCAGAGACTACCAAAAGAAAATAGCATATATTTCTTAAGTTAATAGTGTAATGTTCTACTTACCCATTTTTGAAAAGTTCAGGTAGTTCATAATTCTGTGTCATTATATGGCTTTGAGAAACTCATTTTGGTTTTCAAGAAACAACTATTTCAGTGGTATTCTTCTTTCTGATTAAAAAAAATTATTGTAAAATCACATAATATTAAATTTACCATTTTAACCATTTTTAAGTGTATAGTGGCAGTGTCAAATATATTCACATTGTTGTGCATATCTCTAGAATTTTTCATCTTGTAATACTGAAACTCTATGTGCTAAACACTAATTTTCTCTCTACCCTCAGCCGTTGGTAACCAGCTATTTTCTGTTTCTATGATTTTGATACCTTTAGATACTTCATATGAGTGGAATCATACAGTATTTGTCCTTTTGTAACTATCGTATATTGCTTAGCACAGTGACCTTGAGGTTCATCTGTGTGACAGAATTTCCTTTTTTCAAGCTGTACTGACTTTCTGGTTTTTAAAGATTCATGTATTGAGTACATGAAAGTTCGTGTATTGGTTATAATGATTTCTTGATACTAGTTTTCTTACAGTGAATAAAGTCAGTATACATTAAATTTGGACACTAAATATATTCAGCTCTTGCTGATGGAATTTCTTCTTCCTTGTCTCTTTGATCATTGTGTTCTCATTAGCGTCTACTTTAAAGACAATTTTAATTAAAGGATCAAATTCTTTAAATGAAAATTGTTTCCCTTTCTCATAATCTCTTCTATGGATTGGTTTTTAACAGAACTCATAATCCAAGACAATAGAGACTGTCAAAATTTGTCTTCCATATTCAATTAACATTGAATGATTCTAACCCAGATAGAATCCTGCAAATTTATCTAATATACCATATCCAAGGTGCAACCAATAACTTGGTTAAGAACTTTACACCTTTTGTCAGATTTTTAAATTAGGACATGTGCAAATAATTTTGTAAAAGTCCATTTGGATCGTGTCTTGATTTTGAGGTCAGTTAATTTATCCAAAATTATTTATTGAGCCAAGGTGCTAGATTATTATAAATCTCAATAAACCTAGTGGTTTAACATTTTTCATTTCTACAATTTATAAAGAATTTCATCATTTATAGTCATCTCCTATGTTGGCCTCATTTGTATCACTTGAAATCATTAACCATTGTTAAGGCAGTAAAACCCTGCTAAAAACAACAACAACAATTCTAAAGCATACAAAAAAAGAAAAACTAACTCATCTGAGAAATGGCCCAATCTTCTGACTTTCAATTTGGGATATTCTGTGGGAAATCTTTGCTTTTTTCTTTCCAAGAAATCTTAAATATGTTTCCTAATTAGCAGTCACATGAGCTGCTTATAATATCCTAGCTTTTTTTGTTCTGAAGGAAATATAGCCATCTGTTTTCAGTATCTGGAGGACCCCTCAGAGTCAATTTCTGGTATTCCAGATAGTCTGTACTATTTTATTTACATTATCTTAAACATTGCTTTCTAAATGTGATGATTTTGCATGATGGGATAAAAAGTAGAATTTTATTTTTAGACTTTAACTTATTGAAACTTAACATAGACTTGTAATTTTCCTGTAGACTGGGCTTCCAGTGTTCTAATGAATGTCACACAGCTGTCAAGAGGCAGAGTTGAGAGCCTAACTCAAAGTCTACAGAACGCAGACGTTTGTGCTTTTTTTTCACACAACCAATCTTTGAATGGTTTTTGAGATTATTCATTGTAGCTAAGAATTAATGCCATGGGACTTTATTTCTTTATTTTTATGTATCTTTTTTAAAAATTTATATTTGCAAATGATAGTCCTGGAGTGCAGGTGATTTTTGTGAATTATATGAGTACATACATGTACCTTAACTTTTGGCTCAGGAATTGCTCCAGGCTCTCTTTCCTGCCAGTAGTTTTGGAACTTTACTCTTGTTCGTTTCTCTTAACATCCTTCCTGTTTATAAAAATTTTGGATTGTCTGTATTTGGCTTTGACCGGGTATTTCCTTGAGACTCTGCTTCCCATGTAGTTCCCCCTGCTGCAAGCACTGGAGCTACTCTGAAGTACTCCTTTTATTCTCAGTCTTTATATCTTATGAATGATTTCTACCTGAGCAAACTAGAAGTGGTTTCATATAAATATGGCTAACTGATTGATATTTTGCATAGCAGATTATTTACATATTCTCCTGGAGCATAGCACAGTTTATTATACTACTTATATCTTTTTTTTCTGTTTTGCTCCAGACTCATTTATTTATTTGTAGTATGTAAATGTTCTCATTTAGTTTTATATTATGTTTTTTAAAACTCTTGAAACAGAAAAAGTTGCCTCAATTCAAGTATGACTTCTTGGTATAAGTCCCATGAAGATCATAAAAATGAAATATTACCTTATATAGGGAGAAATGTTTGTAATGTATTATTAAGTGTAGTGTAAAAGCATCAGGCTGCAGAATGGTATGGTAGCCATTTTTGTGGTCTGACACACATACACAAAATAAACTTTCTACAGAAAATCTGGATAACAAAAAATCCCCCCCAATAAAACTACTAATAAAAACCCCTTCTAATTACCATTTAGAGATAATAATCACTGTTAACTTTATAGTGTATATTCTTTTATTCTTCTCCATGTATGTGTCTGTAAAAGTTACATCTCCACATAGATACATGTAATAGGAGGGTAAAAGCCTTCTTAAAGCAAAAGATTGACAGACCTGCCTTTATACAACCTTTAAACTTAGTAAGATACAAAATACTGTAAGAAAAGTTTTTTGTTTCTGTTTTTGTTTTTTAAAGATTTATTTATTTATTTGAGTGGGGGAGAGGGACAGAAAGTCTTAAGCAGACTGCACTGAGCACAGAGTCCAACGTGGGGCTCGATCCCACGACCCTGAGATCACAACCCAAGCCAAAACCAAGAGTCGGCCACTTAACCCACTGCACCACCCAGGTGCCCTGAAAAGTTTTTTTTTTTTAATGCAGTTACAGTATGAAGAAATATTTGTAACATAGCTGTTAGTCAGATGTAGGAAATAACTTCATTTTCTCTATATCATTAATTAGTACCATCGTTCATCTATCACATCATACAAGTCAAGAACATCAATTTATCTTAGACACCTTCCTCACCCTCACTTCTCATATCCAGCTGATTTCCCAGTATCCTCTTGGGTATCTTTGGAATTCATCCATTTCTTCCAAAAAATTCAAGCTTATAACATTTTTTTTTTTACTACTGCAGTAGCTCCTTAACTGATCTGCCTACTTTCATTCTATTTTCCATACTGCACAAAGTGATCTTTTTGAAACATATTCCTGATCATATAACATCTTGGAAAGTAGACACTCACTGTGTGTGTGTGTGTGTGTGTGTGTGTGTGTGTGTGTGTAGATCAGTTCTTTCAGGAAAATGAACCGGGACATCTTGGAAAGTAGACACTCACCGTGTGTGTGTGTGTGTGTGTGTGTGTGTGTGTGTGTGTGTGTGTGTAAGACAGAT